>NC_083642.1:21890701-22190701 GCF_963576545.1 Limanda limanda
ACATCTGACCACTTTCTGTAAGAGGGGGTGGTGGATGGAGTGTGTAAAACTATAACACCAGGTTTGAGAGGAGGCCTAGTCATTCACTTAATAAGTATCTCATAACACTATGTCATAGTGTATTCTGAATGTATCTGAAGATGGTTAAATGTTTGGCACTTGACCCGGGAGTGAATGCAGACACAAATCCAGATGTTGTGTGTTTTTACCCAGTGGAAAAGGGGCTTGAGTGTAACGCAGGACACAATCTGCAGTGGTGCCTCTTACCATGTCTTTGAGGCACTGACCTCAAACCTGGAGTTAGTCCTGGCTGCTGCACTGTGGCTCCTCACTGCTCATTAATATGATGGGACACACGCAGTTGACATATTTACCCTACCTGCAGGTACGTCAGCTCCAACCCATTGCTTTGTGATTAACCATTAAAGGACAGCTTGTCACTTTGAATGTACATCAGCACCCTGTCAGGTATGTCACAGCCGTTTAAGGTTGGTTGTGCAGCTGTTTCCACCCCCTCCAGTGACAAACCCTGCTCAGTAAACCTGGCCTCCTGATCCACAGACAGCAGTGGTGCAGGAATCTGGTCTGACTGCACCAAGCATGCACAGACCAGCGCAGGAATCCTCCACAGGCTCTGCGCCAGCCAGGAATGTGATTCAGTTGTGTTACGTCACTAAAGGGGGAACTAACTAATTACAGTTACCTCCTGTTACTATCCAGTATTTGAAGTGGTTGCATTATCATTTTATTGATACATGCTTTAACTTGTATGTATCTGTTTGCTGCTTAGTCAAACTATGTGCATCACAAAGTAAATAACGTTTTTAAGAGATTATTTTTCATTATAAAAGGGTTGATGGTTTTATATTGGTTAAAGGGTTGAAAACAGAAAAAGAAAAACCTCTCCAACCAGGCAACATTGATGCTTAACTTAATGCTGGTAAAAAAATAAGCCATACACTTGGCAATACCTGAATATTGTGGAGTTTCTTTTAATCATAGATCCTATAAAGACTTCAGAATTGTAATTTATACTAGAGGTTTTCATAAATTTGTCAAACTTTATTTTCAATTATTTCATATTACACAGAAGAGACCATGTGTGTGTGAATGGTTGTTGAGCTTAATGTTACGGGATTTATTTTCCTGTTAATTATGAAGAAAGTTTGGTCCACATAAAGCAAGTGCTGAATTTATTATATCACACATGAATCTTTACTAAGGATTAGACCAAATACTTTACTTGGTTTTAGTTATGTTTATGTTTGAGCCAAATATGGCTGTTCACATTTTGACTTGTCATAGAAGAAGATGTGCATGTGGCTCTGTTTTTACTTTTCAAATGTCCGAGTAAATCAGACCAGTTTCACTTTGTGTCAGCAACACCAGGGAACTAAAACAGATTTCAGACGTATAACTGATTGATGTGTGTTTCTCCACATTAGTTTTTTGTTGAACATGGAAACACACATGTCTATTTGCATTCAACTAATATATAACCAATATGAAAAAGAAGGGACACAATAATGATAATGTGTCTTCTACTATCTTTTTTTTTATTCTTTGCAGAGTTTGATGATGTAAAAACAACTTTAAAGTAGGAAGGGGAAAACAGCAGCTGCAACAGGATGCAAATATTTCGCTACAGTTTTTCAGTTTTTCCTCATACATCTTACAAAGTGCAGAGAAAAATGTTGGTGTGAAACCAGCTTATATTACTAAATAAAAGGATAATGAGTTAATCGTATTTATTTCTTTATTCATATAAAAAAATACCGCAAACATTCTGAATATTTTGGACTTTGCTGTAAAGGATGTGATGTTTCTGGGACTTTGGTCATTTCTTGAGCCTGAATGTGAAAACACAAGGAAGTCTTCCTCCCCAGCATCAATGAGGCTTGGGGCCGACTTTGTTAAACGGCTAAATGGTTTTTGTGTTTGTGCTCCTGCTGATAAAATCAGAGGTGCGTTTAACCAGTCAACTGAACCCATGAACTAACAGGTCTATTTAAACACCATGTTGGCTCTGTGTGTGAGTCACTGTGAGAGGGAAAGAGCAGTGCTTTGAAAAAAAAAAATTCCCATGTAATTTAGCCAGTGACCAAACAGACTGAGTGCATGGATCTCAGTTGCACTGTACCCACTGTAAGTCGCCTGGTTCCTGGCAGTGAAAACACGCCTTGTGCTTCTCGGTTTATCAAGTTAGTCTACTGTGTGCGGCTATAGACCGGGACACAATGAGGGCTTAGCAGGTAGGGGGGACTCATGGGTAAATTGAGGCATTTAAAAAGAAGCTCTGTTCGGTGGTAACCTGATCCACACCTGACTGGGCCTCGACATTCCGCTCTGTCCGAGGGAAGAGTTCACAATCATCAGCAGCTGCAACAAAGGGCCAGAGCACGGGACATGTGAAAAAATACAGATTGAAAAACTTCTCAGGGAAAAGAAAATGAACCGGACAGACATTTCAAATTTGATCCAACTTTATTTAATCTTTTTGTTTGCATTACATCATATCACAGAACAGGCATTAAAAGTAATGTACAGACGATAGTGATGTTTCAAAACTTGTGCACATTGTTGTACTTTACCTGAAAGCTCCTGGAAGGAATTTATTTATTGTGGTTAGAGGAATAGGGATCTTTGAACAGATAAAGATATTTTCTATTTAACATTTATTTTTACATGGCTTTATAAACACTTATTAACACATTAACACACCTGCTGCTCCACGGTGCAGACTTCATCAATAAAGCCTATTGTAAGTAGAGTTGTAACCTGGACTGCTGCTCAGTGAAGAAACTCTGACTCAAGTCACATGGAAGACACCCCCATAACCAATCAATCTTCCAGTGCGAGGATCATAGTTCCATAGTCATCGTCACTACTGTCAGTTTGTTCATGTGCTTCCCTTTGTCAATACGCTGCACGTCAGTTGCAGGAAAAGCGACAGAGGGGGAAGTAAGAGAGCAGAAGGTAATGCCATTTAATGGACGGCATTACCAGACAGTATTAGACACCAATAATTACATCTAACCATGTCTGGTAAGACGCCTATCAACAGGCTGGAAGGATGACCTCTGAGCTTTCACCTGTGCAAGGAGGAAGAACCAAGTGCTGTAGGAAACAGAGCAGTGTGTAGCAGAGACAGAGTGAAACGAGCAGTTCCTCTTTTTATTGCAATCACAGATGCTGTAACGTACTAAGCTGTACTTTCATCCATTCATCCATTTAAATTTCAACCCTTCATGCACAGCGAGAATAAAAGGAGAGAGTACACAGATCAAGGAAAGAAGCAGAGTAGGCTTGGTAAACTCTGTTCCAGTCTTTCTACATTATTGCATTAAAACACAAATATGTGACGCCAACGCAAACCTCTCTGTGGCTTGGATAATGGAGCTGGGTGGGCAAATAAAGGTGCGGCTCAATGTTTGCGGGGTAATTCTCCCTCCTTAAACAAATATTAGGTTTCTGCTCGCCTAAGTCTATTATTTGCCTTTGTTTCTTTTGTCTGTTGAAAGGCTGAACGCATTAAATTAACATTTCTGCATTTCTAACTTTTCAATGTCCTCAGTTAAATCTTATTAAATATCTCCATTGTTTTAAATCAACAGTGCAACAGAATCAGTGCAGGTTTTACATTTCTACATAATTAATTGTACAACCTGAAGTTCTTTTTTGAGGTAAGAACTCTGTTAAGTGTCTGCCTGGAGCATTAACGTATCTCTCAATCGTCTTAGAAAAGCCTCAGAAACCAGAGAGGAGGCAAAAGCGGCTGTAGCAGTTTTTCTTCTTCTTCCTCTTTAACCAGTTAATCGCTCTCAGGTGAGCTCATGTGTCAGTTTCAAGATGTGCCACGCAAGTAAGGCTAGTTGGACCAATCAATGCTGCACAACACAAAGACCAACAGTGTTGAGGGGAGGGAACCAGGAAGCAAGGCCTTGCAGGACCGGTGGAACCATCAACCGACTGCTACTCTTTGGGTGCGGTGGGGTTGCCATACAGGTAAAAAAAAAAAAAGACAGGGAAGTAAGTAAAGAAGTAAAAAAACAAAAATGAAAGCCGACCTTTTGGGCTTTTACTGTGTAAAAGATCTGTTTGTAACAGAAATCCATCTCTTTCAAAAGATTTAACCTAAGTTCGAGTGAGAAACTATTTCCCAAGCTTTCAACTTCAGAAAACAGAGCTAACCATGTGATTACCCCCAGTGAAAACATCAGAAAGAGAATTACAGATTTGAACAGTTTTGGATTAAAAGATACCTTTCAATGGGAAACTACCCACGAGTCACGCCGGAGACCAAGGAGTCACCCAGGAAACATCGTTACCAGACAGTGTTAGAACAACAGTTGTACAATCCATCACTGTAAGGTAAGATGGATCCTGAGAACCATTTCTGCCGCTCAAGCACCTGAGCCGTCCCAGGCCCCCCCCGCCGGGGGCACGCCGCTTCTAACATTGCAAAGGTGGTTTGTCTGGTTGCAGGCCGCAGATGACTATCATCATCATTACCAGGCAGTATTAGAGAGAGTGATGATATCCAATGCTGCCTCGTAAGATGGAGATAATCACCCAAACACAAAAACATCTTGTAACTAAACCCACTGAGGTGAACAGCCCTCACTGATACTAGGCTGAGATACCTTTGCCTCTGGAACATAATGTGATATCAGTGCCCATTATTAAAGGTTAATGAATGAATCAATGTGATATCTGCTGAGGCAGACTGAGGTGAGAGCAGTACACAAAACGTACATATCTTTGTCTGAAAGAAAAAAGGGAACTCAACCTTAAGTAATATGTGGTTTGAAAAGCAGAATATGATTGTATATAAGAGTGTGCAAGTCCATATTTGGAGACCACCTCTCTGTAGTATAATTACTGAGTCCTTGTTGTGGTGGAGTTTTTTAGCTTAAACTTGCTGTCACAGAAGACTGGGCCACAGCAGTTGTTAATGATTGCCCAAACCTGTTCCAACTAGTCTAAATCTATGGCACGGCAAGTCTGGGAGGGCTGCTTTTCAAACAATACACGGCGGTTACTAATTTTAAACACAACACATCACATCACATAGGTGCAAACTCAAATGCCACCAAGTCAAACACACGCCTCAGGCTGTTTCTGCTCCTGTAGCCCAGCGGTTGGGAAATTGTGTTTTTTCTGCTGCAGCATCTCATCTAGGCTCTAATAAAGCTATAACGTCAAATTCTTTTAAAAGATTTTTTTTTCTTTTTCAGTTTTTCGTTAGTGGACCTCTCAGGCCGTTGTCTTTGTTTGCTGAGTGATGAAAGGCTGATGGAATGCTGCTCAGCTCGACCTGAGGCTACACCATGTATGCAGAAGGTCACTGAAACAGTGAATAACGTGGATCATTCACAGGTAGACTGCGTGAAATCCTCACACCCCAGACGGACGCTTCAACATACATTATTATTCAATTACTAAAACATTAAAGAAATATTTTATCCACTTATCCATCCAAAATCTGTATATTGTACTGTATATGTAATCACATAAGCCATTAGTTTTAGTGGAGAGTTCCCTTTTTCTTTCAAACAAAGATTTGATTAAGTGTAAAAATTTGATTAAAAAAAATCATTCTTCTCTTCTTAAAAGCCTCCTGATGATAAGGTGAGATCTTATTGTGTTCGGTAAGAAAGAACAGGTTTCCAGTCATCCTGAGAGCAATCCAAAAGTAGAGCACAAGCACGAGGGGGAGGGAGAAGGAGAGAGAAAGAAAAGAGATTATAAGGGAGGGAAAAGTTCAGGGAAAGAAGGTGGAGAAGGAAAATGGAGAATGCACCTGTAACCTTACCGTCATGAAAGGTACCCCAAGGAAAGAATGTAACAAAACCAAAGTAAAGTGAGTATATTTGGAGCGGGGGGGGGGGGGTCTGAAAAAAGAAAGAGAGAGAAAAAAAAGGATCTTGAATTTCCAGCCCGCTGCCTGAGAATGCTCCGTCTTCCTCCCGGTCAGGCAGGCCCCATGAAATGAGAAAGCCAAGCAGACCTGCTCTCCCAGACTCTATTTAGTTAATCATCAGCATTATAAACCAGATCTGCAGGCCCTCTGAGGAAGAAAAGAGGGAGAGAGAGAGAGAGAGAAAGAGAAAGAGAGAGTGAAAAAAAGATTAGCCCAGGAAATTCTAAAGAGAAAGATCAAAGTGGAGCACGTCCTGTGTTACCTTTCGAAATGTCTGACCCCTGCGTCCAACAAACTTCCTCTCACTTTGTCCTTCCTTCAGTCCAAACATCTCTTCCTCTGCTCTCTCTCAAGGTTATACACTTCTGACTTCTCCTCATTCATTTACATGCGGGAGCCTCAGCCCCTGACGGCTGCCCGTGCTTTTTGCCTGTTGGAAGTGAGGCGTGATCAGGTAACTCTGCCCTCTGTGCTGGAATGTGACTCCACTGTGAAGTGAACAACCCGATAGGCAAACTGGCCTGGCCCTTAATCAATAGTTGCTGTCTTTGTGAGAAAACAATGGCGGGGGAAACTCAAAACCTTATTTAACTGCGGACCTTATCTCAGCGGCACCTCACTGGGCCTTCAGCCCTCTGAGGAGCAGCCTGTAATATTCAGGCTATGAGAGTGATAATCTGCACATCCGTCTGCACCTACCTTGTTTATGAATGTACACTGTAGTTATAATTTAAACTTCATTTACAAGCTAGGAGCTCCTCCCTCTCACTTCCTGTTACTCAACCTCTGGGGTTTGTTTAATTTTAAATAAGGAATAAAATATTCAACGGGTGTGATTATCAAAAAGGGGTTTGAACTTTTTTTTTTAATTAGAGTTCAAGACTTAAACTTAGCTGCCTAGCCATGGCTCCTCCTTTTTACTGGTAGCTTCAGTGGTTTAAAAAAAATTGAATCATTCATAGTACTATAAATAATTAAAAATAAACATGTCGTTGGCTCCCTGGAGGCACAAAAGGTAACGTTACGTTTGCCAAAGTTGATTAAATGTGGAATAAATCCCAAAAGAGGAAAAAAATTTTTTTTAAATATATTATATTTCCTTATTACCATGGCTTTGTGATGAAAAAAGCAAACGGCTTTCTTCAAACATTAGCATACCATTAAACGGCCCATAATGCTGGGTCATTCCTCCTATCAGCTGCATCAAACTGCAGCTCTAAGTTCACCTCTCACCCCACGAGGTGATAAGAGCAACAGTTCCCCTTCCTCTCAACCTCCGACTGGAAACAGGAACAAACAGCGTGAAACCGCTCCACCATTTCATCTGCTCTCAAACTCCGGGTTCTGATGAAATTCTACTCTGCACTTCCCGCCCCCGTCGTCACACACTGGCTGAGTGACTCGCGCTAATGTGACTCGCTGCTATTCAGGTTTATGAAAGAAATGAACAAATGTTTCTCTTTCCACCAATCACAATCCTCCACCTCGCTCTGGGGCCACCGCCGTACAGTATGCGGTGGACATTTTCCCTCCATTTTCCCTCCTTCTTCCCAGACTGCATCCGTCCTCATCATCTTAAAAAATATCTAACTCAGTACCCAATAACCAAGAGTTGAAACTCTCTGCTCTGATAATTCCAACACTGCCGTCTGTCTAGACTCGCAGCAAAACCTCTGAGGCGAGGAGAACAGACGAGCAGACATTTTATGTTCGACAGAGATCCTATTCCTTTTTTTTTATTCTAAAAGTGCACGGAACTGTCCCTGTTCTATCAAATATCTATCGTAAAATGCTAATAGAGAAAAACAGAAACATGTTGACAGTGGAAATAAAAACCTTGAACAGGTAACTAAGGCTTTACAGTTCAACAGGTTGTGAAGAAAATTAGTTCTGAACTAATTTAATTATTAAATAACGATAATGTTTGTTAAGCTAGTGTGTTGTTGTTGATAGATAATAAAATCGTAAAACTGTTTCATACCGTAATGTGGTGGATGTCTCCTCGTAAAGCTCTAAAAGAAGAAGGAGTCAGCCGCTGTCTTCATATCCTTTGACAAGTCTGGCAGTTTGCCTGTACCTGCCCCAACTGGTCGATCCAGTTTAGGAATGAGCGTTGGCTTCTATTGTTTCCTGTTCTTTCTCTGTGGTTAAATGGAACTGGAATTCGATACACATTATTTTCGCTTCCCATCGAAACTACCCGTACCCTGCTAGACCCACTCACAATCGCCGAGGGCTGCGTACAATGATCTGAATTGTTTGCCTCCCACATGTCCTGATCTTAGCCGCTGAACAAATGTCCTTAAAGTTTTTTTTTAACTATGCCACCGCTATTCAACAGGTCACGACGACAGCTCGAGCCTCAAAGATGGAGAACGAAGACAAAGAAGGGATCACGTTTGTGAATTTACCCCGTCTTTTTTTCCCAGGTGTGGTCGGCGAGCCATAAACCCAAGACAAGAGGCGGCATTGTATGAGGGCTCTTGACGCCCCGTTGGCTGGTCTTCCTCTTCCCTGCTCCCGCTGAAGGACAGTCGACCTCTGGAGCGGTGGTGAGGAGGAGAAACGCCTCTCAGGTCGATGCGGGTGAAGACAAACCGGAAGAAAACCAGTTTGAAGAGCGTCAGCTATCTTCCTGCTGCCCGAGCAGAACTCGTCTTTCTCTCCCAGGTGCTCTTGTCAGCGGTGTAAGGCGGTTAAGCTCCTCGAGTCGACAGAGACTGAATTTGTAAAGGGCTTGGTTTACATGTAGCCTGACCCCCCCCCCCCTCCTGTTTTCCCCCACAGGTGTAATTTTCAGGTCGCAGCCAATGTCCTTAGCCTCTGGCGCTCACAGGTGTGTCCCCCATGCAGCCTTCAGCCAATGGGGGTTGAGACCAAACCCAAATCCCCCCCACCCGACTCCCCCCTCCCCGGTTGGCTCACCTCCACCCTCCTGATCAGCCCCCAGGTACCTTGTTGTGTGTTTTTTTATGATGTCAGCTCAGGCTTCTGTGGGAACAACCTCCTCTGCTCCTATTACTACACAGACAACAGCAAAACCACCATCGTCCTCAACTGGAGAACACACCCATCCTGTCCAAGCCCAGAAAATAAATCATGAGGCCCCCCCCATGCACAATGGGGGCCTAACTACTCAAAATACTTTCTTCAGTCTGTAAAACTATGAGGTATTTTCACATGCATAAACCTTCACCTGCTTCTCATCTGTAAAGCTCCGCCATAACCTGAAAGACCTGCCCTTTGCTCTCCAGCCCTCCCTCTCTTTGTGTTCACACACCTTCTTTTTTTTCCTGACAATAATCGGACTGAGTTACAGCGAGAGCGGCAGGTGAACAAAGTGCAGGTGAGTAAAAGTTAAGAAAGATCCACAAGCACAGTGATGTCAGTCTGAGGTGGGGGAGCAGCAACTAGTGGGGTGTGGGAGGGGGGGGGGGGGTTCTTGGGCCCCTCGGGGCAAACAGGGGCCCAGTCCAGAGCCTGCATGGCCAGGGCAAGCAGCCACTTTCGGTCTTGAGGTGTAATTGTCGGGATTAGTCTCTCACAATGAGCACAATGCCAGAAGCGTATCCTGTTGCAGCCGGGGCGTGGCCAGGGCTGCTGCCGAGCTACCCGGCAAAGATGGAGGACAGCGATTGTTTGAATTTGTAAGTCATAAAACAAACAGCAGTCTGGAAAATACTGGGCCAAACCACCATAAATCACTCATTATCCACCAATCAAAAAGTTCTACCTTCAATACCTTATCCACACTGCAGAACAAAACAAAATAAAAGAATGAAACAATCCAAACCACCAATCGTCTAGATATGAGTTATGTTTAAGGCCACAAAATAGATTCAAGTATAGTTTGTATTTTGCTTATTTTAACACTTAATCAGACCTCCAGACTTACTAAGTAGCAACAGAAAGAATATGCTTCAGCGTTAAAGGTTACCTATTCATTTTTTTTGTGTGTCACTGCGAGTGCAGCTCAGTCTCTTCAAAGGGACAGGTTGGTAAATGGCTCTGTGCTGAAAGCTTTGCCTTGTTTAGGTTTTTCATTTGCAAACCAAATGAGATGTGGAGTGAAGCACAGGGGCCTGACCTGAACTTATTTGGGTACTGATGGTTATCTGGCCTGCAGGTCACGCAAGGCAGGATATGCTTCTATGCATCGGCAGCACCGACCCAGCAGATACATTGCTACTACAAACACACAGGAGCAAACACACACATACGCTCAAACCCTGCCTAACAATGCTCGTATGCAAGGATTTATATATAAAGAAGACATAATGAGTAAACATAAAGGAAATAATGTAGAAAAGAAATGTAAACGTATGTCCACAATTATATAAACAATAATAATCTTTGCTTTCAGTGAAGTATGAATTATCACCCGAAGCCACGAGTCTTGTCACGTGCAACCTTTAGACTCACGCTATACATCTCATGGATTCATTTTGATATTGGACTGAGAAATGTGGATAGTTTTGACCATAAACAAATCTAAAAGACTACATGTTTCCCTTCACACAGTAGTGGAAGACGTAGATCCCTACTTAACTAAAAGTAACATAGATGCACAATTTTATAAAGTTATTTAATTTAGAGAAAAGTCCAACATTTTAAAATTGAACCACATTCTGAGCTGTAGTGGTTCAGCTCACTGCACAGTTCAGTCAGTCCAGGGGGAATATTTTATCTGATTTTACGAAAATCAATTTTTGATGAACAACTGACTTATAGTCACATGTCTTTTTAAGAATTCAAAGTCAAAATGTTGGGAACCACTGGTTTAAGGCTTTATTAATGTATTGTATTATATCAGATTATCATATGGCTTTAACGTATACATCTTAATCGGAAAAGTAACTAACTAAAGCTATCATACAACTCTAGTGGATTAAAAAGGACATTTCTTTCTGCCATGGTTTGGAGTATGAGAATAAAGAATCATAAATTAGAAATGACACAATTAAAATACACTTCAAAGTCTACTTGTATTAATGTACTTACTTTCCATAACTGCCTATACATGAGGGGTAGCGACGAAATATATGATGTTCATGAGTAATTCAGGTGCACACATTTTTAATTTGAAAACATAAAATGATTAAGTTGCTCACACAAACTGGGAAACAAATCTCCATGACGTCTCACTGCTCTATACGATAAACCTCACCGTATTTTAACTGTTTTGTTGTTGTCACACTTTTAATTTCTTACCTTTTCAGTTTGAAATTTGAAACTGAGGTTTGACGTGTGGGGACAAACCTGTGGCATGTACAATCTTGCTCACTAGAAAACAGTTAACGTCATTAACGGACACACAACAGGACAGTTTGACAGTAGCAGTCTGGATCCATGCCACAGCTCCGTCAACGCAGAGAAGAAAGACAGTGACTCATGTTTTTTCGATCTTTCCCCGTGCGCTGTTGCAGAAACCTCCACTTGTCTTCGTTCAGTAGCCAAGGTAACTAGTTAAGCTGGACATGAATCTCCCCTCAGCCGTTTAACTGAAGTCATGATGCAGCTTTTATGGTGCTTAGCCCACTGAGAGTATAAGAGGTGACCTTGGAGGGTTCACTTTAAACAGAAGACAGCCAGAGTGTGACCTCTTTAATCATCAAACCTGGAAAGATAAAGGAATAAATCATTTAACTTGGACGTATCAGTCAATCCCTCAGCATGCTGTGTCTTTATGTGACCCTCTGGATATTAAAGTATGACTTAATCATTATTTTATTTCGTCACTGGTGGTATTTTCACCCGGTTTTGCTACATTTTTCCTTTTAATAACTCCAGAAATCTCTGTTTGTCTGAATGTGGCTCACTGTTCATCGTATTGTCTTCACACTTTGTATGTGTATTGTTTAACAGCTTATGAAGTGAAGTGTCAACTTTGGTGATATGTTCAACAGCAACACGTAAACAACAATGACTGGTGTTTTTTGAGTTCTGGGTTCTGAGTAGAGCTTACCTTAACTTTGAATAAACAGGTGAACAGCTCTTTGTGCAGCTTCAGTTCTCTGCAGAGTCCTGCAGTTGGTCTTTAATCACTGCCAAAAAAATTACTGCAGGTCACTTTCACAGTTTCGGAGGAAAGCTGCAACCAGCGATACCGCATATAATTTTTCACTCTCTCTATCTATTTTGCTAATTTTATGAATGTGTGACATTATACCTTTAAATAAGACTTTGCTATATTTATTGTCTAAAGTGAGCTACACGCCTCAGCAAGTAGTTTTTCATACAGATTATCTGACATTAACAGAAACCAGGGGAAGCATGCAAAGCAAGGAATTCAATAAATAAATAAAGGAAATTTAGGAAATAGTTTAAAGCACTGAATATTAAATCTGTGTTAAAATGGCTAAAATACTGTATTAAATTGTTTTGAGCTACTCTCACATAACAAACCTGTTTATGTGCATGAATATTAAACTATTGTATTGTGTCATATTTAACGATCATCTGGTTTAGAACAAAACTAGATAAAGTAAATTTACCTGCTAGCCTTACCTAGAGATCTGTGTCCAAGCACTTTGAGATCATGGCAGAACTAAAGCCAAAACAACAATAACAAATGAACAACAATAGGCTTTTAATACTTAAAGCTGTTGTTTTCTACACTCACCCACATAGTGTTTGAATGAAGGACAGTTTCGAGTGAATCTACCTTAATGTACCAGTGTGCCGCTGGTTTACAGCCTGTATGAGTCTGTTCACAGGGACATGGTGTTGCTTTGAGATATATGCTAAAGTCAGTGTAGTACTTTAGAAACCATATTAGTTTTATTGTTTAATATACAGTTGCTCAATATCTCATTAACTGAGACTGAGACAAAACAAATCAGAGATATTAGAGAAAAACTGTCTCGAGAGAGAGTTGGGCATGTTTTACCCGAATCATTATATACACATATACACATTTATCTATATTTATGCTGTAGTATCTGGAATATTTTTGTTCTTTATAGAAACACTTAAGATATACCCTATCGCATATTCTGACGCTGTCCTCTGAACAGACACAAACCAGTGTGAATGCAACTCAAACAGATTCTGATTATTAAAGCAGTGAATGTTGCATGTAATGGACAAGTCACAGCACTCAGATGAGGCTGTGTTTGCATGTCCTGAAGTAAATAGACACCTCGTACTGTAAACCAGGCAGCTCATGAAACTGATCCTGAACACTACCCAGGGTGTTATAACAAATTCATCAGTGATGAATAATGGATAACAATCTTGCTCCATCCATGCTCTGTGAAAACTCATAGTCGTGGGGGGAAGCCATCAACAGATGATATTCTCATAGGTTTCCCCCAAATTAGAGGCCTCATCTCTCAATATGCAGCATCTGTCTGCTGAGTCCTCTCTGTTGTTTTATCCACCTGCCTCCTCCACACGGCCCTTCTGCTCAGGTGACTGTGGGATAATTACAGAGATTTACTTTGTCTATGAGGAAATTGGAGGACTTAGCCCAGGTGTGATGTATAAAGGCCCCTCATTACACTGATCAGCACTCAACCACGGATTTTTACCAAGTCTCTCGCCAATTAGCTCCCTGTCTGCCTCACTACCGGGACGGCCCCACACCACGCTGCTCTATAGGAGATTGCAGATATATGAATTACATCACTTTTTAGGAGTTTGGATTTTTCCTGTATTGCAATATTTAAAATTGTATTATGTTCAAGTTTTGTCTTTGCCTGGTGATTTCAGGTGTTCAGGTGATTCAAGCGTGATTTAGTTTCACAAAAGCCAGAGAATCCTCCGGGGAGCAGCGTGCACACCAGCGCTCCAGAAGCCACAGCCGTGCTCCGACTTGCCGCCTGCCACCAGCAGCGGGTAATTGGCCCCCGAAGGATTTAGGGCGGGATGGTGTGTGTGGATGGTGCGGTCGTATCCCATAATCTCCGATGGGGCACGTTGCCATAGAGAGACAGAGCGAGGCATACCAATTATTATTGCATCTTATTCCACAACACACCTGTTTGGCTCATCTGCTAGGTCGGAGTCTGACATTCAGGACAAGGAACAAGAAAGATTGACTAATATTCATTAATTCAATAATATATATACATCAAAAGCCACGTAAACTTGCCCATATTTATTAGTAAGGATATATAAATGAACATTAAACATCCCAAAACATTAGAAATACAATCATATACATCGCTTTTCACTGGTGTAAAGTTGTTGTGTTAGGTTTATGTTTTCCTCCAACATTTCTCAGCTGATTATTTCTGTTAAAACATTATATATTACCTACAGAGTAATGAGCTGGTTCAAAGCTTAAATCAGAGAAGGAGATTGGTCATAGTTAAATGTGGATGCCTTCTGGGAAGCCTCCATATCCTCCAACACACTCTGTAAACAGCACAGTTCTCTGTGCATGGCACTAACTGTTGGCTCTGAATCACATTTTACTGTGAAAACTAGTGAAGTATTATTTCTGTTTACATCAACATTTGATTGTATTCCATTTTCAAGTATAAGCATATGATATCCTAGAAGCTAAAACTATAAATATGTTTAAACAATGTAATATCTGTTTCTGCTTCTTTCCTACAAAACATTGAAATATAAAGTATAAAAAGACTGACTGATAGAAACACAGGGAACACATGGATCAGGAGAAACTAATTCGCTTAAAAATACAAATACCAGCATAGTGAGGAGGCAGCTATGACAAAATGTATCAGAGATACGACGCTCGATGAACAATTTAATCTCGTCACTCAAAGATGTATTTCCTTAAAGACAGCACTGACTCAAAATGTTATGTACTTCTTCCAGAATTGCTCACAAAAAATGAGGAAGATGTTGGTTGATGCAACTATAGATATAGTCCAGTTACAATCAGTGACCTGACTCTAGTTTTAGGTCATTAGAAAAGCGAAAGGAAAGCTGTTTATAATCTTATGAAGTGTTTCAGAGGCAAAAAACACTAGTTGACACCATTCAGATCATGGGCAATGCATGATGGTAGTGGAAATGTTGAGTGTTGTGGTTCAGAGTATAACCAGTATACAGTTTGAAATGGTTTTCCAGAGAACAGAGCTAAATTAAACATTAGTTCTGTATAGTTAATGATCTGAAACAATAAAAGATGCATTGTTACTGCCAACGGCAAAAACGTCTTTGTGTATTTTTGTATGGAACCCTTTCCTTCTTAAACATCCATGTGCACACATCTTACACAAACAGTGACACACACACACACACACATGCACACAGTCACTGTCAAACACACCTGCAGAGCCGGCCGGGTCGAGTTTCACTCATTCACAGCCGAGACGCTGCAGTTTGTTTAGGAAATGAGCTTAAATGCCGACCTCAAGGTCATCATTCATTGTGACCGACTCTAAATAGCATGTCAGCCTTTGAGGGCCTCGTGGCCAAATATGGCATTGTCAAACTGTGAAGGTGTGTGTGTGTGTGTGTGTGTGTGTGTGTGTGTGTGTGTGTGTGTGTGTGTGTGTGTGTGTGTGTGTGTGTGTGTGTGTGTGTGTGTGTGTGTGTGTGTCTGTGTGTCCATTGAGGGCATTATGAGGTGCTATGATAGCATACCGTCTCCAAACACACCTGCTGGTTTCTTCCATAAGACTTTCTGTGGGGTAATTAGCTCTCTGTCCAACGTGTTTACTGAGGCATTAGCATATGCAGAATGACAATGATTTTCAGAGAAAGGGCTAGAGGCCTTAGTTCGTGTTTGTATGTTGAATTCATACAGGCACGAAAACATATGAATGGCACAGACAGAGAGTGAGTGTACCATTACATGAGCCGTTTGAATCCTCCGGGTAGGACACGTCATTCTGTGGAGCTGAAGCTGTTCAGCTGAGGATCATTTGAGTCAGTTTCACACTTATCAGATTAGTGGAAAGGCTTTAGATAAACAAAAGCAATATTTACAGTTACATTAACATTTATTAGGAACTCCTGTCTCCTCCAGATCAGCCCAGAGAACTGTTCTCGCCTCAGAACAATTTGTAGGAGAATCCAAACTGATTTAGAAACGCTTCTGTAGGATCATAGTTCCATTGTAAGCAACATTGTCTGGTTTGGGCTCTTTGTGTATCAGGCAACGTGTCACTACTTTCCCTTTTCACTGAAAGTCTGTTTTGCAATCTTTGCTCATGATGCTTAACGAAAACAGAGTAACCATGTTGCTCTTCTAGCTCACAAACACACAACGGACAGGAAGTCCGCTGCACATGATTTCACTGTCGAGAAACATTGCAAGTAATGTCCTCTCACTGATTCACTCAGTGGCTTCCTATCTGAATGAATGCTGCCACAGTGTCATTAATGGCTCGTATCCGACCAAACTCCGCCCTGAAAGTTCCTGAGTGCATGGGACGGGAATTATGTAGAATATATTTCAAATGCTGACTGGGAACTATCCTTATAAAACTCCAATAAACAGAAGAAAAAAAAGGAAATGCACCACAGGGGCAAACCGTGACTCTTTGGGAACTGCTTTCTAATCTGTTTTTAATTTATGTTATGAAGATGGAGATTTCAGAATCAGAATCAGAATCAGATATCAAGTCAGTGTTCATTGCAGTGTTAAAGCTCAAGGGTGAGCTCTTAATCTTGAAACCTGTCACGGACAGGAAAGTGTGTTTGAGACAAGAGACAATTTACTTGCTGTATAATGTGACAACTCCATTATCCCCAGATTTGCAATTTTATAAATTGGAAAAATCATGTTATTATTATTTATTTTTTTATTTTTATTTTTTCTCAACACATTAACTGTGATTATGCCTGGAATTGAATTGAAATGTGATGCATACTACGCTGCTCTTCTAATTAACTTTATCATGAAAGGTATGTTCAGCAAAAAAATTATTTAAAAAAAAAAAAGTTCCTGAGTGCCACCTCTGAAGCAGGGGCCGTTTCAGGGAAGGGAGGAGGAAATACATTTACCTAGTTCTACTGAAATACAAGTAAACTTTCAAAAAAGAAGTGGTGCCTGAGGTGGAAAAGGGAAACATGATGTTTTATCAAAGAGAAGAAAGTTAACCCAAAATAAAGCATCACAGGACTTTAGACCTAAGACTGCTCACCACTATTCACACTAATAACCTGCTTTTGTATCAATGCCCCAAGAGTTTCATCTGAAGGATTCCTGCTGGATCACAATGTCATATCTCTGTCCTCAAGGCCTTTATCAGTGGAAATATACAAGTCTCTTTACACAATGCAGAAAGGGGGTTTCATACCTGCTTCAACCATTTAGCTTTTTCTTTGTGAATAACTGTTTTATCTCTTTAAAAGATAAAAAGATAATAGAAATACAATATCTGCTCTGTCGCCAACCAGTGCAGTTTCAGTCTACATATTCTTTTTCCAGACTCATATCAGGTAACCCTGACCTTCAGGTCTAAAAATTTGCAATTCTTTAAAGGCCAAATATATGTTTTCTGAGGCCACCGTGAGCTTGACCTTTAACCTCCCAAACCCAGGTCTAGGTCAACATTTGTGCCATAAGGGTTTCCTTTAGGTGTTCAAAAGGCTAAAAATGGTTTTGTGACATTGACCTTTGACCTTCGACCACTAAAATGTAATCAGTTCGTCTTTGAGTCTGAGTGAACGTTATTACCAAATCTGAAGAAATTGCCCCTACAGGTGTATATGAGATGTTATGTTCACAACAATCCAACACTGGACAGATGGACAACCTGTCTGTCGCTGGGATAAAAATTTACTATTTGGTTAAAAAGGTCACAAGTGGAAATATTCACCCACGACAAGAGGTCCAAGTTCAGGTTACTGTAATTGAAGGAGACCTGAATTTAAAAAGGATTCTAAAGGACGTCATCAATAAGAACTAGCGGATGTGGGAGTACACTGTATATTATTACTTTATTACTTCATTAGTTGTACTTCTATCATCACAATCAATAGATGTAGGACACCTTCTACACATGCTGTAATCCTATACTGTACATACTGTTCACCCGTAACACAACTCCTCAAAGCAATGAAATTTGAACAAGGAGGCCGTGACATATTTAGGGAACTTGTTCCTCAATGTGACAATTCAGACAATTGAAACACTGAGGTTATTTAAAAAAAAAAAAACATTCATTCAGCCGGCTTTATTTTGAAGATTGTCATTTTGTGGTGACATGAACAGTGTTAAAAATTTCCTCAAACACTGCACAGTTAATCATAGGACAGAACTGTATAACCCACAATATAGAGGTTTTTATAGTATAAATGCTTTTTAACTTTATATTGTTGCATCCTTCAGTGTAGTGCTCCATCTCTCTGCTCCTGCTGGTTGATATGAGGCTGTGGCAGAGAGGCTCTTCACTGTGAGCTCGATAATGACTGATCTCTCCCACTGAGTGTATCATGGGCTCTGGCTGCAGGATAACAGCAGCTCCTGCTAATGATGCAAGACATGTTTTTGATGTGGAGTCTCTCCAGGGAGGCAGGGTTCAGGTGAAGCCAGAGTCAGGAAGCAGCCCAGTGGGACCAGTTACCAAGAAACACTGCCCACCAGCCCCCTCCCAACACCCTCACCTGTACACTGCACCTCTCCACGTCCTCTGTGTGTGGCAGGGCGAAGGCTGGGCCAAGAGTTAAATCATACACTTTATCAGACATTTTAAAATGCCTGAGGAAAATTCGAAGTAGGTCAATAAACATAAATCTACTGTAGTATGTTTTTTTTCTTTTTTTAAATCAACATATAAACTCAAATATCCGTGGGTCTGTTATCATATCACCACATTTCCCAGAGCTCTCCCCAGCTCTTCCTGCATAATTTACTTCACTGAAAACAATCACCATGTCAGGGCAGATTTTCCAGCCGCATTTCACTGAAGAACAACGCCTTACTCTACGCATGGTAAAGGAACAACTGCAGAGTCATTCTAAGCCTGCCTGTTTGGGCTGATCTCCTGTGTTAATGCTCCAGGTCCTTCAGAATGATTCCTTGTCGTCCCTGAGTCCTCCTCAAACAGTTCTACAATAATATATATATATATACAATAAACTCTTTATTGTTAGTGTGCCGGATGTTGTGTGCAGAGATTTTTTATAAACTGTCTATGGTGCAGTTAGAAAACGTTAGGTTTGTCCTTACTGGTTTATCTGCAGTGAAGATTCAATAGTCAATATTTTTCATAAACTGAAACTGAATTTGCTTCATTACTGTTCATGTGTGTGATTTACATATATATACATTTTAATTATTTACTCAACTGGTTGGGTTTTTAATACATTGCAGGTCAACAATTCAGAGTTATGTTTAGCAATTGACACAATCTTCAGAACTTTAGATCCATGATCCCAATATTTCAAAATAAAGGCTTTGTAATTCAGCTGAATACAAAACATGGCAGAAACAGAACAAAAGTTGAGCTTTCATTTTGAAGAAAAATTGCAGAACAAGAAGTGACTCTTTGAATGTTGTTGCCATGATGGAGATCAGCACCTGCAACACCCGTGAGCGTCTGTGTCAGTCCGACATGGCGGAACAAAACTCAGTAACCTGCAGCTTACAGTTGGCTGCAGGCTGCCAGTTACTGAGTTTATCTGAGGACATAGAGGAAGACATGTTCAACTCGGTCCGCAGACTGAAGGCACACTGCCCTGCCCCCACTGAATCCACCTGTTTATCCAAATCCTATTAATAATGAACATATTGTGTGACCAAATTGCAACACTGCACTTCCTTTGGCCACTAAGGACACAGAGGTGTGAAGTCAATAAAATTAACAGTTCTTGAGATATGCCGTCCACTTTTACACTCTGACAAACTTTTGTGGAATTAGAAGGAAGACGGAAATGGGACTGCACATTTGATCTGACTGCACACAATATTAAATACAGTGAAAAAATAAAATGGAAGCGGCGCATGTTCCTGTTTGTTCCTCATCATCCAGAACAACTGTCGGATATAACCCAAAGTTTCCACCTGGAGAAAATCGTCATTGTGAGAAACCTGCTGGATCAGGTTAAATGCTGCCGATTCAAAAACATAACAGGTGACAATACCTGCATGCATGACATTGTTAGCTTGTTCTTTCCAATTTAACTTTTACTGTTTTATTGATCCTCCCAGGAAGATGCATTAACGCACAGAGATCTTCCACAAACCAGATTTTTTTCCACACAAAGGAAACATGCATTGCACACAGAACTATGACAGACCACTTACTTATGTTTCTGCATGATTTCAGCTGATAAAACTAACATGAAAGATTTGTTTCCCATCAAGGCCTGTTGGCAGTAAATTACCGCTGAGAAATGTAAGACCGTTGCAATTAAGTGAGATTTATAGCCTGGAGAAATTTACTGCTCTGTGTAACCCTGATGTAGATCAGACCTCAGCCGCGCAGGGCAGAGAGATACCAGGATATTCAACCTTCCCACTCAAAGGACATAAATATTCATAGGGAGGAGAATATCAGGAGGAGATCTCAAACATAAATGATTCAAACTTTTTTAAAAGAAAATCGATTAAAGGTGTTGTAGTCCTCAGCTCATCCAACTTGCAATGGGAAACAGAGGAGGAGAGCACTGATTTCTTGAAGTTATCATAAAAGAAAGTGTTACTGAGAGCTCTACAGATCTTATCTTTGCAGATAAAGTTAATGACTTTGGTTCTCTTGTTCCTCGTGCCGACAATACTCAGGTTCCTCAAATATGAAAATATGACCAAGGTGTTTGAGTGGCTATTTTGAAGGGAACTGATTCGCTTTGCTGATTAGTTCCTGTTGTGATGCAATGATTTTACGACATGTCTGATAATGGTTTGTAAGTATACGCCGCCTTTCCAGTCTTGATGACCGCTCACACACACATTCATACAGTGCATCTATGTGGAGCCCTTTTTTATACATCCATTATACATATTGGTCGGGGGCAATTTGGGATTCATATTGCCCAAGGACACTTCAGCTTGGGAATGGGGGAGAGGGGGTTCAAACTGACAACCCTCTCTACCTCCTGAAACTCAGCCACCAGGGGATAAACTACATTACAATTACACCTGCTTTATAACACATAGAGCATCTGTACAAGACTGTATTGTTGAGTGGTTATGAGCCAATCCTCTGGAGTAACTTCAGCCTCAGTGGAAAAAACCATCAGTGCAATGTAATGGGATGGCAATAGCCCTGAGTTGCAGGTTGCTATGAAGGGCTGAATAGAAGTGAGGTTAAAAAACTCCTATAAAGGCATCCTACTCTGGAAAAATCCCAGATTGGCTTCGACCCTGAGTAGCCCTGAGTCTGTCCTGAATTTGTATGCAGGTAAATGATCGGCAGATTTCATTCTTTTGTATGAATCAGGCAGAAACGCGTCTCAAAGTCCACAGGCCTAAACATTACCTAAGCCTCTCTGTTACGCAGAGCCGTGACTGTAGAGAGCTACACATTAACACATTCAACACACTGGCCCTTCTCAAAGCCCAGCCAGGCTTTTACAACCCTCCAAACACACCCTGTGGATTTGGGTGCCGCTCTGTCAACACCGTAGTCTCCAGACGCCAGGAACCTTGGTTTGTCTCGTTCTCCCAGCCAATCACAGAGTGGCAGCTAGGTGCAACGCAGTCCCATGAGAGCCTATAGGAGAGCAGGAGCCATGGAGACCAGCTGTTCGTCGGGCGGTGATGAGCCAGGAAGTGTTGAGGGTGCAGGTAGAGTGTATACACCGAGCTGCTGGTGCAGGTGTTTTACAGTCTGCAAACTTTGCATAGTTTACAGAGTCTAATCCACGATCATTCAGGAAGTGGCTCTGAATCAACATTGTGGAAATTAGCTGTGCAGTAGAAATATATCACAAGCTGCATATAAACGGCTTGAATTTACAAGTGCATCCTAATCACCTGCCTCATCTATTCTTTATACCGCTGAAGAAGACTGAAGCCGACTCTGCCATCAAAACCGACGTCTGTACATTTCCCATGAGACAAACCTCCCTCCTCTGTTTCCACAGTGTGTCTCCATCAGGACGGAGGCGACAGACACTCAATAGATGTGGGAACACCTTCAGCTATAACCCCAGCTGACCTACCTCTTGATGAATATGACCTCTGCCCTGGCAGATCACCAGACCTCTCCGTCTATTCAAGAGAGAGAATCTTCAAACACAACGCCTTAAGTCCTGTCTCCTCTTGAAAAGGCTCAGAATGGGAAACTTGTTCTGTCCAGCTTGATTCTGCTCATCCTGGGCTGTGAGACACACTGTATTTAACTGGGAACTGGGAGAAAACCAAAGATGCTGGCAGCTGTGATGTGTGTTGAGAGGAATGCACCGGTGTTATCACTCACTGAGTTATGCAAGAACGATTCGGTGGAAACCTTTGCCTGGTACAGTGTTAGGCCTCAGCCTCCTTCGCAAGGGGAAATTCACACACACACACACACACACACACACACACACACACACACACACAGACACACACACACACACACACAGACACAGACACACTCAGAGCCAAGCAGATCCTGCCCTAAGGATTTTCTAATTACCCTCAGTGAAGGGAGGCAGTCCGACACACAGAGCGCTGCCTGGGTTATCACACACACAAACACAATGACTCCCCGATCTTCTTCCGAATGTCCTATTTTTAGCTTTCATCTTTAACTTTTTTCCCTGAGAGGACATTAGGTGTTGGGAGGCACGGTGAATATAAAACTTGTTTAACTGAAATTTTGTACCCAGAGCCAAAGTGTAAAATTATTGACTGCATGCAGACGGAAAAGTAAATTTTGCATTTGGACTTTATAAGTTTTGCTTTTCACTCTGTCATTTGCCTCAGACACATGTTCAAATGTTTGGGGATATTTTAACTGTGTCTAGCGTGGCTGTATTTACAGGCTGGGAGGCCTCAGGGTCAATCGATTCCTTCCTTGTCTTAATGTCTGCGGTAATTTGATTAAAACAACCGGAGTCAGAAAAATTATCCATGTGACAGTTAAATGTACAGTCTAATAAGGAGAACGGTTATAGAAGTTATATTCCCTCCTGAAGGCAGCTCTACAACAACAAATGATCAGGATGCAGGATGTGTTTACACACAACTATTTCACACACACACCTCTTATCACTTAAAAAGTACAACAACCTGCACAACCCTGAGAAGTGTTTGAAGACTGTTGTGAAGACAGTCCTAAAGTATTTTATGAATTATTAGTTAATTCTACGATATAAAAAGGCAATTGTTTATACATGGATTTTTTAACAATGACTAAATTATTTTCTTATCTGGGTTAAAATCAGGTGCGTGTATAATCATCATCATCATCGACATCATCTGTTTTGCAGGTTGTTTGTTTCTGTACTCTCATTATGTGTAGTTTAGTAGTGTACATATTGTGATCTTTTTTATTGTGCTTCGGCACTGTTACTTAAATTCTGTTTTCTCTTATTGCTGTAACAAGTGAATTTCCCCGTTGTGTGGATAAAATAAAAAATAAAATCTAGAAGCAGTTCCAGCCATCACATGAAAACGTTAGTGTGACATGTTCAATAATTCAGAGGTGCCTCAAAGGGTGTAATAAAAATGGAAATGGCCCTTGATTGGACGAAGGGTTCCTGACCCCTGGTATAACAACGCTGTTCATTTCTAACACAGCTGCACTTTGGTCTTTTCTCTCCCTCTCTCTCCTGTAAACATTCAGGGGAACCTAATGATTCCACACAGTCTGCAGGTAGAACGGTAACAAGCTGCAGCCTCAGGCCACAGAGCTGAGTGACAGTCAGGTGAGGACGACTGGTATCGGATGAACACATGAAAGAGGGAGGTTGCTGGATTTAAGGCCTTTTTTGTCTTTGCTCGTTCAAAGGAGACAGCTGTCGACTGCACAAGGCCCGACTCCATTCATGTGGGGGGGGACCGCAGACAGGGACCACGCCAGTGCGCACACACACACACGCACACACGCACACACACACACACACACACACACACACACACACACACACACACACACACACATACACACACACACACAGTTCAAAGAAAGGTGTGTGTGGAACCTGTTCCATCAGATTCACACTATTATTATATCACAGGACATAGTTTTATTGACATAATGAGCCAACGTTATCTGTTCACATAACCTGATGTATTACTCATGGAGAGCGTGTGAAAGAACTACAATACCTAACACACAGTGCATCTCTTTAGTAGCTCTCTGGTTTTGTAGTTCACTTCCTGTATTCAGACAGGCTCTGCACTTTAAAGGAACACTTCAACATTTAGGGAAATGCCCTTGTTTGTTATCCTGTTTTGTGTAAGAGGATTGAAATGGCTTTCATCTCTGTGTGTCTATACCGACAACATGTTAGCTTAGCTAGCTTAGCACAAAGACTGTACCTGCCTGAACGCACCCTGCCCGTGTTCACACTGCACATGACCGGAGTCGCCACAACTCGGAAAGACAAACACCACTGAAGCAGAGAAGAGAACAGAAGTCAGTGAGCGAGTATCGGAAAAGTTGTCTTCTATCAGTTGTCACGCAGTTTGTGTTCATATGGGCGTAACTTTCATTAGAGGTCCCATGGGGGGGGGGTGGGACCTCCCAAAGTGTGACCTGCTCTTTCTAGCTTCTCTAGGATCAGCAATCACTAATCAAGCTAATGTGGATTAAACACATTTTAGGACAGGCTGCATGGTGTCGCTAAGAAAAATGTTTGAAGAATCAATAAAGAGGCTGAGAGAGAATGTTTTTTGTGTTGCACTATATTTACTGCACGTGGATCCAAATGAAACCAATCTTGTGTTCTAAAAAACTCCAAATAAAGCATTATATTTCCTTGGCGAAGTTATTTGATTCAGTTTAGTACCGATAAACCGATATAGTACCGATACCGTAAAACATCTTTTAAGAAAATTGAAAAACTAAGAATTAACTTAATTTACTATTCAAATGGTCACACTTACTATGTGAGGGTGATGCAAACATTACAATTTAATCTCCATTACTCAGTGTGTTTTCAGATTCCATACACCAATATATATTTTGAGAATGAAAAACTGAACATGGAATAACGAAACCTGTTTTGATTCAGTAGAAGCAAGGTTTCACCAGGTGAACACATCACTCCTGCCTGCTGGTACTGAAAGTCAAATCTCTCTCTTTTTTGCCTACAGCTATTTTTTTCCTTGCTGTCTGAGCTGCGTCATCGCTGCACCATGTCTTCAGTTGATATTTGCATCAGAGGCAAATCAGTCAGTCGGCCTGTGCGAGTGGGAGAGGCTGTGCCCATCAGCAGAGCTGCAGCTACAGAGCAGATCACACTGTAAATGTGTTTTGTAGCAGAAACATAAAAGGTAAAGCAGCTGAAAGGGATTTTTTTGTCATAGCTCTGGGAAAAGCTCTTGTAATATGTAATACAGTTTCGAATACACTTATAAACACATTTTTTTGTGTTAGAATACATCAATTTTTTCTCCTTGGTGGATCCTGGAGTGGTGGGTCAACTCAAACTCCCCCACTCCCAAAGACTTCACTTGTATTTTACTATGCAAATAACTTTGCATTGACTGTTTGGCTGCTGCAACGGCTGCAGGAGACAAGGCGGCTCTCTCCTGCCTGGGTCTCTTCCTGGTGTCTTTTGTTCAAGTCAAACCAAGATGCAAAACCTGCTTCAACAGCAGCAGACCAAGCTGAGACAACATGTCTCCTACAGTTTGTGAGAGGAAACCGACTGAGATGTTCATTTAAAACTATGCAGATTTGGTTTTGGGAGGAGGAAAGGAATGACAAATTTGTTTTAATAATAAAATGAATAATAATAATACCTTTATTTATATAGCACTTTTCAATGCAGGTAACAAAGTGCTTTACAACAAACAATATGAAATTCACAAAGGGTTCCTGGCTCATAAGGAGATAAAAGGTCGGAAATATAAGGCGGGGCCAGCCCATACCTGTCTTTAAATATATTTAAAAGAATCTTAAAATCAATCCTAAAATCAACAGGCAGAGAGTGCAAGGATGATAAAACAGGGGGATATGGTTGCAATTTTTGGATTTAGTTCAAAGCTAAGCGGCAGCATTCTGGACTCACTGTGGACGGTGGATTGATTTCTGAGTAAAACCAATATAAAGGGAGTTACAGTTAAGAAGATAGGAAATAAGGGCATGAATGATTAATTTCCAGGTCTGTGAGAGATACAAGATTTAACCATTGCCATGTTTCTTAAATGATAAAAACACGATTGCACAACCTTCTTAAAGTGAGGTTTGAAGCTCAGGATTCAGTCAGAGACCACACACAGATTTCTAGTTGAGGTTCAGTTGGGTAAAGCTGTTTGCCATCCACTGTTTTATTTCCGCGTGAGACTGAGTCATAGTCATTGAGAAACTTCTGTTGGCAAGGTATGACCTGAACCAGTTTGAGGGCATCAGTCTAATCCCTGCCCACTTCTAGTAGTCACTGGTGAAAAGAGCTGAGGGATGTCATGTGAACTGGTCTAAGGTCAAGGTCAGAATGCTACCGGGTTGGCTGCTCTCTGTCTGTCATGGAATTGACAGACAGCGTTATATTTGTTCATCAAGTCCTTCATACGCTCATAGAAAACATAAGTTTGCTGGCTTTCCATTTGCGCTTCACTTTACGAACATACAGCAGACAGCGGGCAGTGTCATTACACCATGGAGCCCCATTGGAGACTGATCCGATTATGGTTCTGAATGGGTCAACTGAATCCAATGCTGCCATGCAGAGGTCATTAATGAGTTCACTAGATGTCAGGTATGTGGGGCAGGGCAATAATGAAGAGCCGGTCATAATTAGGCAGAAGTAGAGAGATCGAAGAATTCAGACAGAAAATTGCCATTGGGTTCGGGAGGCCGGTAGACTAGCAGGAATAAAATAGGAAGATGCTTGTTAACACAAAATGTTGGGCTTTCAAATGAGGCATATTCCCGTAGGAGACGTACTGATAGGAAAAACCTTCATGTGACTGCGACTCCCCTACCTCTGCCAGGTAACCTGGGTTACTGAGCATAAGAATAGGATGTAGAGGTTGTGTTTATGGGAACATCTAGGATATGAGAAGACAGAGTTTTTAGGGGAATGTAAATTACATAACCAATATTCATACTGAGTGTGAAGACCAGAGTCGATTTTTGGGGTTATTTTGCTTGTTAGTTTGGCAAAGTTAAAATGAGTTAAGTAAATGCGATGAAATCATATTTCAATCCTGATTTTTTTCATGTGATATTATGAGATGTTTCAGAAACTGACAGTTACATTATTAACATTTTATTGGAATAAAGATATATTTTTAAAGCCAAGGATTCCTTAAATATTTATCAATTTAGAATGTTTGTTTTGGAAGGATATTACGATGATAAACTTAGAAAATATTTCGATAGATGTTGAAAGTTTATTAAAGCTGAGGAGTGGAACAAAACTTTGATTTAACCCAAAAAGAATATCTAAAAGCCCATGGGAATTCCCTTTGATATTTAAGTTTGCTATTGGACCTAAAGTTGTCTGGTATTGTTTAGTGTGATTTTGGTGTTGTGTTTTCTTTGTGTATTGTTTTTGTCTGTTTCTTGATGAGTTATGTTAAGGCTCTGATGTTAAAGATAGAAAAAGAAAATCCTGTCATTTTCTGATATAATGTATGGTTTTCAAAAACTCGACAGACTGGACTTAAAACCTCCTGCGTGTATATAATTGTTTAAGTAATCTCCAAAGAAAAGGCATCACATGTTATCTGGGTCTCATCAGGCGTTAACTAACCTGCTTCCCATCCAATTCACCCATCTGCTGCATATGGCCTGTATTCTCCTATAGGAAATGTAATGACCACCTTCTTAACAAATCCGCTGCAGCCGAGGCCTCTGGGACGAGGCAACAGCAGGTCGACTACAATGAGGGTGGGATGGAGGGGGCGGGGGGGGGGGCACCAGTCGCAGCATGGGCAGGCCATTGAAGTGTTAAGCAGGTACACAAAGGTGGGGCTGGTCTGGTGGGGGTTAAAAAAGAAGGCTATGCATCAAAACATGGCTGTTCAGGGGATTCACTGTCACACAGAGGCATATGAAGTGGAATAAATAGTGGATGTGTATTTTATAGCAGAGACAAAGTCACATGAAACATGATCTGCTGCTGGAAAACACACAAAGAAACTGGTTCTTGTTACCCCTCTCCCATAACAACTGTAATATCATGAGCGAAAACACGACAGACTAAAATTAGGCCGTGTGCGTGTAGAGGGAGCCGAGCATCAGTGGGAATCCCATCATAGCAACCAGGAAGCTGCAGGCAGAGGCAGAGACAGAGAAAAACAAAATGTTCTCTCTCCACCTCCACTCCCAGAGTGAACATCAGCTCATCATTTCAAATTCAACACACACACAAGCTCCTATAGTGTTCATATCGTACATGTGTTTTCTATTTTAAATCTCATTGTGACGCAGCAAAGCAGAACAAAGCACAATAAACCTGAAGGTCCTTAATCATTAACCACCGATGACAAAGAAGTGACTGTGGCAGCCAATAGTCCGGCCATTAATGTTAATATCACTCACTATCATCAGGATAAGAAGACATTTCTGTTTTATCTTTCCTCTTTATACACATCAGCTAAACAATGAACGTGAATCAGGAACCTTCTCATCTGAGTTATAACATATAATGTGCCATGTGTTATTCATGTGTCATCATCCAGTAATAGGATGATTTAAATTTTCAAAAATCTGTCTGTATAGTTGCTGTACAGTAGTTACCTCAGCCACGGAGGTTACGTTTTCACCCCCGTTGGTGGAAGGATGTTGAATGTGTCAGGGAAGAATCCATTATATTTGGATGATAATCCGTTATTCACTGCGTAAAACTGACACTTGTGCAGAGACACAGAATAAAATTAACCTGGTCAAAATAGAACATAGCAGTTAATGCTCCAAAAAAAAACAGAACCTACATTTCCAATAAGTCATTTGTTTCTTTCATTAAAGCCTGTATGTCTAAAATGTCCATTTCAGTAATGGCCAGTTTCTGTAACGAAGGCTGAATTAACTGTATTATCTCCAAAATGTGACCAAGGTGTGACATGTTGTCATGTTGTCATGTTGTCACATGGTGACATCAGATGACTGTGTTTGTGTTTGTTCATGATGTAAAAAAAAAAGAAAAGTGGCAAACCAACTGGCAAATATAGAGCTGCATTAAAATATCATCTTAGATTACGAAACAAGTTTGGTTGGAGTGATAACTAAATTCCTAGAAATCTCAATAACTGTCATCAGTCACAGTAAGTGTTGAATAATAAGCATTGGTTCATGATGTAATCTGTCACATTACTCTTCTATTATAATTATTTTTTTCTGTTATATGTTGTGTGGCAAAAATCTGAATGAAGTGTTGTTGTGATAAATTGAAATTACTCCTAATAAATATTTGTATGAGATAAATAATGTCAAAGACACAGACAATGATTTGACAGAGTGTCAGAAAAAGTCAAAGGAGCTCAGTTCAGTGTTTTAGCTTGAAGCTGTTGGTTGTGTGTTGGAGGGGTGGACGGGGGGTGGGGGGAGGAGGGAGAGTCACATCCTCCTTCCTTTGTCCGTCCTGTCCTCCTCCTTTTGTCACATTTTATTGAGTAACTGAAATTATCTGATCTTGCGACTCATTTTTTTTTTTTTTTTAATCATGCACAAAGAAAAAAGGCTTTTCATCTGCTGCTGCCAGCATCTGCTTTCAGACATTTTGGAGCAGTAAGATGATCCAGAATCAAACAATAACGTGACAACAACGCTGCCCCCCCCCCCCCCCAGCCTAACAACCCAGTTTCACCACACAAACCCCATCAGCAAATCCTCTGCAACTGCTCAACTGCCTTCGATCTTCTCGTTTTCGAATGATGCGGCGCAACTTGTTGATGGAACAACAGGTGTGTAGTGACAGTGTAAACAAAGCCACCTCATCTTGAATTGCTGGTTTCTTTTGTGCTGCACGAGAGTCGGTTCTATAAAAGCCCTAAGTTGCAAAAAAGAAAAAGAAAACAAATCCCGGGAGCTCATGGTGCTTTCCTCCAAAACACCTGATTACTGTATAAAGTTCAGATGACGAAGAGGAGCAAAGGCTGCTGGGACAGTATTTTGTCAATATGATGTCAGGACACCACACCATGTGACCTACAGCTCATTGTAATGTCTTTAGTCTTTCACTTAATTCAGTTTGTTTACATCTATTAACTAGAATGGCACCCAGCAGAGCTCGTACCTCAGCCAAGGCCCAACAGTCTCCTTATATCCAATCCAGCTGCACCAAATGTCACACACTCATAGATATCAGTCCCTAAATGTACCAGATTTTTTCACATCAAGATCCATGAATTATTCCCTGCATGGGAAAACAGTGAAAATGCTTTAAAAACGGCCTATGTCACAATGTTAAAGAAAGCAGATTCCCCCCCCCCAGAATCTGCCCCCTGATCCGGATCTCTTCAATGGAATCTTTCCTGACACATAGCACATTCTGTCACCAGATTCCACTGAAATCCATATAGTATTTGCATAATGTTGCTAACCAACCAGCAATACAACAACCAAACAGACAGGAGTGACAACATAGCATCACTGTCATCACAGTAGGTCGACGCTCCAGATATGGAAGCTGTTAATCAAACAAGTGAATCTGATCATCATTATTGCGTCAAGCTCATGAACTGTTAGCACAACACAATCAGGACACGGAGGTTTCTAATGTTTGCTGCATTTTCTGAAACGTGAAATGTTTGACAAGAGTGTCTGGAAAACTGAAGCGGTGGAAAATAAACAGAATTTATCAGATAGATAGTTAAAAAGACTGGAGAGATAACAGTCACCAGTAACCAGGCAATTGAGTCATCATAGGAAATGTCTGAGCCCTGTATGTAGCTTCAATATTCTTTGACTTTATTTAAGGCTCGGTGTGAAGGATTTAGTGACATCTAGCGGTGGAGTTGCATATTGACCCGAACTGAGTAGCCCCCCCTCTCGAGGCCGACAAGAGAAGCTACAGTGGCTCTCGGGTGACGTAAGAACATGAAAGTTCTTCTCGAGAGCCAGTGTCTGGTTTGTCATCTGTAGAAACAAATCTTTGTGAGATTCATCCAACTTTACTCAAAGGTTTCTGCTCATTATCTTTATGTTTACAGTGAAGGAGAAAATGACAGAACAGTAACTGGAAAATAAAACCTAGAAGTTTCAAATAAACCCTCTATTCTGCAATATCATCTAATATCATGCAGAGAATACCTCTCTCCTTTATGAATAGGAAAACAATTGATCCCTGTGAAATTATAGGAACATACACTATAATATGATAGTAATAGAAAACAACCAGACCCTGTCCAAAAAAACACACACTTTTAAAATACGTATCTCTTTTTGATTTGTTTTCTAACCTGAGCGAAACTCCGTTTTGTTTTTTCACTTGAACAAAACCGAGTGTAACTTTATTCAACTAAATCTAAACCTACTTTTATAAAGTCCAGGGATTGTCTTTGGTCTTTCAGGGAGTGAGAGATCAGCTCCAGCAGGATGACAACATGTCAACTACAAACCAAGCAGGAAACAAGAGTTTTAATCTGAAGGGGTGAAAGTTGATGTGACCGTGCTCTGCAGTTAATGTTGAAACTGAGATATGAGGAAAGTACTGGAGAGAAATGTGTTACTGTGTCAGTAGGAGGAGGAAGCCTCAGCTCTCATGGAGATCAGGGAGCCGTTCTGTTAACTAGGGCGCCCCCTGGAGTAAAGGCTACACAGTGCTGAGCCTCCACGTTAACCAACTATTAAAATCCAAAATGTCTTATCCACCATGAAAAATGTATGTGAACATACGGAGAGTGGCTGATAACAGTCTTGTGGGGTAATTGAGTAAATTGCCTCGTTGGTCTTGTAAATCCAGCTTCTCATTTGCCAGTCAGTTTTCTGACGATAGCCAAGCTCCATTCACAAAATGCAGAAATGTAATCATAGTAAAACACACATTTATTGTATATACAATTCACAGAAGATGAATAAAACATACCAAAACAAACCTGGGTCGTGTTTCTACAGATTCAACAAATAGCCAATTCCGGTTTCATCAAAATTATCTATGAATTAATCGTGTTGGACTTTGAATTAAATGCGTTTGACTATGATTAAATTGCTACTTTTCCCTGAAATGAAAAACAATGAGGACATTGAGGCTGCAGCCCGGAAACTGCAGACTCACTGTCATCCACTTTCCCCTAGAGGCCACTAAGGAAACGTTCATGAACACGTATCTGGATGCGCAGGTGTTGTGAAGAAATCACAAAGGGAATAACACAAAGACAAACTCAGAAAATATTCAAATTCACTCAATAGAAAAGCATTCACACAATTATAATTATAACATATTCATGGAGTGTGTGTGTGTGTGTGTGTGTGTGTGTGTGTGTGTGTGTGTGTGTGTGTGTGTGTGTGTGTGTGTGTGTGTGTGTGTGTGTGTGATCCTTCATATACAGTCTATGGTGTGATCTGAATGTCTGTCTGTTTTTTTGTATCACTAGATGGCGCTCTCATCCCATCATGGTGTGGATAACATACATTCGACCTGCAAACTGCACAAAGAAGGTAAATGTTTAGCGTCAGACAACTAAAGGTTATATTGTGTAAACATGCATTGACATCACAAAGCAATAGATAGAAACAGCTGAAAAAAGTAGAGCAGTATAAAAGAACATACATGTACACAGAATGTACACAGTGATACATACATGTATTGTAGATGGATACTGGAGTGTGAACTATGAGAACATTTTAAAGCATGATAATATTTACAACCCTGGATAATAGTTTGAAATAGTTCAGTAACCTATGTCAAAAAATTTGAAAAAATTGTTGATATAAACAGACATGTTAACTAATGCAATAACATTTTGAAGTTTTAAGTCAAAATCAAATTGATTTGAATGTTTAGGTATTTTAACCTTTTCATATAACTGTAAGGAGGAAACTTCATTTTTAATTTCAATGTCATATTTCAACAGTGAAAATGAAGGTCAGGAGGTTTGCATTGATTTATTTCGCTGTCAATCAAACCTTCAATTACATCATGTAGCTATATTGGCCAGTACATTGGTCATGAAAAGATACTGTGTCCCCCTGATGGATAAACACAAATATGTGTAAGATAAAGAAATACACAAGTTCTTTGCCGAATAGAAAAAGTTCAATAAACAATGTGCTGACACAATTTCATACATATGCTGTGTATCAGACCAACCTATTAATACAGGTCACTATATAGAAATAGATATAAACAGCACATTGGTGGTAGGGCACAGTGGCTCTGAGCTTGTTCCCAGTGTTCAGAGCTCTCTTCCTGTCCTCAGACAGGACGTCACTGCTAAAGCGCTGAGTCATATGCCAAAGCCATCTGAGCCCTAAGACAATTAGGACTGAGAAGTGGCAGCAGCAGCAGGAGACTGCTGCACAGATACCAGCCTGTCTAACTGGGTTAGTGAAGTCACAACCTGCTCACTTGCTGTTCACCTGCACTGTGGAGAAACACACGAGGAGGGAGTGACTCCCAAACAGGTCAAGAAATGTTAAGATTATAATTTACACTGTAAATTACAACAAAATCCCCAAATCGTCAGAATCAGCATATTCATTTATTTCTCCCAAAATGTCATTATGGAAAGTTTGAATACATTTTTTCAAAGACATCTTAAAGGTGCAGCGTCCTTAATTTTAACACCACTAAAATATGATCAACAAATGTTTGGGACATCATGTTAATAATTAATGTCAAAGAAAGGAATATAAACCACTGTTAATAATGTGACTGTCAATCATTTCCATCTAACCATGATGTCACATCTATACTGTAACTTCTTGCCTTAAATAAACCACTAAGATATTCAGCTGTCATCAAAGTAAAGAGACACCACTGATGTTGTGGACAATCAAACGTAGGATATGAATATGATGTTTTCAGGTGGGTCTGCACAGTAACACAGGGGGTAAAGTGGGATGAAGCAATTCATGAGTCAAAGCTTTTTTATTTCATGTGACTCGTCTGCAGTGGGACGACATTTATAAAATCATTTTAAAATAGCTTCAAAATTACAATTACAAACTCGACACCAGGTCCTTAGAAAACAGTTCCATATTTATTGCAAAATATTTTTGTACAGAATACAACTGAAAAAACACCAACAGAGGAGGAATGGACAGTAAGGCCAACATCAGAACTCCAAGAGCTGAACTGTACAAACACCAATAGTAACGTTTGCTGCTTTTATCGTGTGTTTATACATAAATTGTTTCCCGCCTTTGCAGCAGCCTCTTTAAGGGGGAGGGAAAAAAAGAACTCAAACATCTTCCCCCTTTTTCTAAAACTTTATTGCCTTTTTCCTGTGAATCCATCATCTTAGAACACCAGTGGACAGATCCTTAAAATGGTGCCATTTCTGTAAGAAACTTGTTGCTCGACTGATGTCTCACAAAATATAAACATATATATATATATCTATACACATATATATATAGATATATATATAGTTGTAAAAAGCTCCAAACAATATGGGACTGATCATATTTTGGAAGTGAGCGTAGGGTCACCTGTCACTGAGAGCATGAGGAGGTTGGGAGCACTACAGCTAACGCCATTAGCTCAGCCGCTAATGTCAGTACTGTAACCAGGTGTGTGGAGTTGCGTAACATTGACGTTTAAAGTTTGCTTTTAGTTTACTTCACACTGCTGGAATTACAGAACCCTCGCTTGAGCTTAGCAGGGTTTTTTTAAAGATAAATTCGGGCGTACATGCCCATGCACAACCTCATGCGATTTGGCACTGATGTAGAAGTTCTTTCCTCAAAATAAACCTTGTGGTAAACACATGACTCCTTCCCCTAAACCTTTTCTTTTACACATAAAAGGCAGAGTGAGACAGGATACATTTTTTCCCCCTCGACATTCAAATGTACATCTTTAACATTGGCTCTCCCAAAATTTGGGATCTAACAAAGACCAAAAAGAAAAATCGAAAACTCCTGTCTGCTGGAGTTTATTATAGAAAATTAAAATTAAATAAAAGATTAAAATACACATTTTTTTCTCATATGCATAAGCCCTTCAAGAAAACACACCAAGACAGAAAGGATGAGGATGATGTCAATCCAATACTCCAGCGGAGAAAGGAAGGGAACAGGGTTTACACTGAATCGACTCGACTAAGAACAAGGAACCACAGATGCAACACAACAGTGTCATGTTTTTGCCCTTCTGATTCTTTATCTTACAATACGTCTGGTGGATAAATAACAGAAACTTGAGCGCCCTCCTTGAAAGTGTGAACTTGGTGCTCAGATGACTGACTGACTGACAGACTGTGGTCAGACTAACACAATTCTTTCTGTCCAAAATTAAACAGAGTTAGAGCTGAGTGGTGCTTCTGGGATGTTTTAAGGAATTTTATTTTGTATTGTTTTGAAGTAGAGTGCAGTTCTGTTGCAGAAACTCACCTGCAAACATTCAATTCACTAATGAGAGAAAACAATAGTTATGGGTTTATAAAAAGGGTTTTTCCCCCATCTACAGGGTTAGTTATCAATGACCTTTTCCTTCAGTGACCCTCCACTAAAATGATCTGACAAACTGTGTGTGTGTTTGTGTGTTTGTGTGTGTGTTGGGAGAGAGGGGGGGGGGTCTTTAACCTTTCATGGATATCACAAGTGCTTTCAATAATTTGATACCCTGAGTAGAGGACATAGGCTTGGGGTGAATTTCAGTAGAAACAATAATATTTTTGCCAAGCAAACACCAACTGAGAAAAGGACATTACCAAGTAAAACCACCTGTCACACATAAATAAAAACCTGCACTTATCGGTACATTAAAAACCACAAATGTAACCAGAGAGAAATAAAAACAACGACGACGACGACAAATCACCCAATGACGACACAGTCATTTTCAGCTTTACAATATGCATATACTCATGCATATATAGTGTGTATTTCCCCTTGCATACAGGCGAGTGTTTGGGGACTATAAAGAGAGCTTTAGTTATACCAACTCCCTCTGCAGAGACTAACACTGATTATTAAGCAATTGATACAAATGAGAGCAAACATAATTCACAGGACAGGCCGAGGGGGGGGGAGGCGCGGACACGGGACTGATTCTGTGCAGCTTTGTAAACAGAAGGGGCCGGACAGCCAGAGAGGATGATGGGTAACAGACAGCCAGAGAGGATGATGGGTAACAGACATCCACTTAAAGCAGCAAAGATAGGACAGATTACAGGTGGTGGAAAAGAAGATGCTGATAAACTGTTTCTCCCAGCTTCGCATTGTCTGCTTCCTGTTGAGCTCGACGGATGAGCAGTACTGACGGCAAAGAATAAAGTTAAAGTGGTCGACGTGTTCCTGCCTGTGCTGCTCAGGAGGGAAACTACAGAGAATGTAACAAACATGATGTAACACAGCGTCTTATAGTAAAGCATCATGGGCAGATTGCGCATTTGATAACGTGTGGTGGGCATGAGCAGGAGGGCGCGACAGGCAGATACAGGTCGCTGGGTCTTCAAGCGGTAACAGCTGCCCCCTCCCACCCCCACACCCCCACCCATACTTCTTTCCAATTCCCTCACGACTTCCTCTTTGGGTGGTGTAAGAGCTCAGACGAACAACTGGATCCTCTCGCGGATGGTCTGCCGGCAGATGGGACAGGTCTTCAGCGCAGCGCTGCAGTCGATGCAGGAGGCGTGTCCGCACTGGAAGACCAGCTTGATCTGGTTGTCGATGCAGATGGGGCAGGTGATCCGCTCCTCCATCTGCCGGTAGCGGGACTGCAGCTGCTCCAGCAGGTTGTGCTGCTCCGAGTTCTCATTTCCAGGACTGCAGTCCACCTCTGTTTGGTCTGTGTGTGTAAAGGATTGTAATGTAAATGTCAATTAAGAACTGGATTTACAGACTACTGCAGATAACTGCTTTCTGATGACACCGCCCTGCTCTTTCACTGAGCTACTGGGTCATATATGGCTGGGGACTATGAAAACTATAGTATGACTCAAACATTTTTCATTAGTGTCTTGCTCTTGACATAGAGGTGCTTTCATCTACCATCCAAAGCTGTGTCTCACTGATACCTGATCAGGACCAGTGATCACTGCCCTGAAAGTCCTCTCTGCAAAGAACACATTGCGGAAAACGACCCAAGACCCATCTTAGAGTATATGTCCGTCGAGCTTAATACCCTGTATCCCCATGTCAGAGAAGCTTTTCCAATTCATTATCTGCAGTTGTGGCATCAATACAGATCTACCTCAGTCACTCAGAATCTGTTAAATCTGCTACCACTATGGATTGAATTATTTGGAAAACGCTGCAGAATAACATTTCTGGATCCGTTCAATTATTTCGATCAGCACCTAAATTGAATGGGTTTCTTCCCTGGGCCATGTCCCAGCCCTACACAAAATTTCATGGAAATCAATTAAGGAGTTTTTGAGTAATCCTACAAACAAATGTAGATCAAAACTTAAAGTCCTTGGCAGAGGTTATAAACACAAAAATGGTGACTTTAAAACTTTAAATCACTAAAATAAACTTTAAACATTAGATCAGTAACAATTACAGGACTGAATGCAAAAGTTAAACCTGGTTGGAGGGAAACAGTAAAACATGTAGAACAGTTCATGCAGTTGCATTCCAACATAAAAATGCTTAGTCTTACCTTGTCTAATTTTCTTTGTGATTGTGACTTGGCATTTGATGCATTTCTTCATTCGATGGGCGCATTCTGTTTGGACAAGGACCAGGTCAGCAAAGACACACACATGAACTCTGAGGGCAGAGCAAATGATAAAAATGTGTTTGTACAGATCCATGTTTCTCCATCACGCACCTTCACAGGCCACGCTGTGCTGGCAGGGGCAGAAGAGAACCAGCAGAGCCAGCTCGGAGCAGATGAGGCATTCGCTGGGTCCCGGTGGCGTGGGAAGAACCAGGTTGGTCATGGTGTTGGGCGTGGTGTGGACCCTCCGCAGGCTGGCACTGCTCAAGCCCTGTCCAGATGTGATGGCCTGCAGACGCTGCAACCTGATAGACAACGCAACACTCACTGTAACAACGCATTAAACCCCCTATACAATGTTTTACACATCACATTGGCAATGGAATATACTGTATATGAGAACATACGTGTAAAGAATCTGACAACTACCTGTGCTTCTCTGAGAAGCTCTTGATGAGCTGCAGCATTGTGCTGTCAGCCACGAGATCCAGAGGACTCTTGCCCTTGTGGTTGGCATAGTTGATGTCCGACCCTTCCTGTGCCAGAAAACAGGCCAAAGCTGCCCCGACGCTCAGCTCCGTGCTCCCCACAAGACCTGAGGCGCTCAGCTGTGGATACACACCATGAGGAAGGGAAGAGGGAACGAAAGAGAATAAACAGAAGAAGGCGTTTGAGTCAAAACACACGCTCAATAAGACCAAGCACTCATGCAAAGGCTGACTTGAAAACTGAGTCAACAACGATGTAAACAACAAAGCGGTCGCTGAAATATAACCAGCGCAATCCAGCTAATGCCAAACCTAAATCTAATCATCACTGATAAAATCTCATCTGCTGACAGTGGTCAAAACAGCTCTGACCACCTTCAAGGCTGTGTGTGGGTGGATGTGTCTGGATGTGTGTGTGGGTGGATGTGTGGGTGGATGGGTGGATGTGTGTGTGTGTGTGTGGTTGTGTGGGTGGCTGGATTTATGTGTGTGTGTGTGTACGTGTGTGTACATGTGTGTACGTGTTTGGCAGGTTCCCAGGACGTTGAGTGGAGCTGCAGTGTTTGCGGTCATGTGGACTAGAAAGGACATTCTTCATCAGTGCAATGATATTAACACTAACTGAGTAATAAAAGTGCAGCACAGATCAGAGAGTCAAGGTCTATTAATGATGAAAACCAAACGAGAGAATATGTCTCTCAACAGCATGAAGGAGGTTTATTTATTAAAATTCCGATCCTAATTACAGTGTGGACACAGTTACCATGTGAACACATTATGTACAAATCCCTTAGCGGGTGTGAAGAGCTGCTCTAATCAATATACTTATATTAACAACAGGTCAGATGACTGCATGTAATAATGAGAACATGCATCCACAGAGGATTATCAGTTCTACAGAGCATCTACCAGTCATTGTTTTAGTTTTACACTCCACAACTAACCCTAACCCGAGACTCGGATAAACCAAGTGTACACTACCAGCCTCGCAGATGCTTCTTTCATAAAAGCTGAACAGATCTCAAACTTACTTATATGACCTCAAATGAATGGTATTATAATGCTGCTTTGTGTTATTTGCTTTATAAGGTGATGATGTGTCCCTGATGTGTTGACAGCTCCTTGCTCTGTCTCGAGATGGGAAAGATAATCAATAATATTACCAAACTCCAGTGAAGAGTCACATGCAGCTTCGGTTTCATAAAAGCTCTTCATGCACTTCATCAACATGAATTACTTTATCCTTGCTTGTGATAATAAACTTTTGAATTGCCATAGGTTGTTTTTGTATGTGTAGCAGTAAAACACCAACAAAGACTAGATGGAATCCTGAGGACTCAATCAGATATACGTCTGTGCCTGTTGGAATAAATCATGGTCTTTGGATCTCCCCAATGGAATTTAGACATTATGTCCTGCCTCCTGCATGATCTACTCAGATGCTCGTAGAATCTGCTGCATTCTTGATAAATGAAACGTCTGGAGCCCATTATTCTGACATTTTCCAGAGTGCATGTCTGAATAAATACTTAGATACCTAGGTATAAATACCTACATACTTTTTTTTGCTTGTGCATCCTTTTAAAACTTGTAATTAAAGGTAAATTTGATCTCTAAGAAAATAAATCCTTAATAACTCCAGTAAAATAACTTTGGTTGCTTAGCTTTTTAATTATTTTCTCTTGATCCTCCAAGAAACAACAAGTTGCTTTTTGCTTACATACCACCGCAGTGCACTCTTATCTGATTACTTTCTCCTAAGTTAAGCCCTCTCCGTTATCCTGTTTACACAATACTCTTAAATTAACCATCTCTTTAAGTCTTCCCACCTGACTCACTCCATCGTGTACCTGGCAACTAGCTCCTTTATCCTAGATTAAACCCCCAAGACGATTAGCAAATAACACCGACACTCATTCCCTCAGGTTCTGTTTACCGTTCCCTTCTCGTGCTTTATTTGCTTATTTACCTGACTCTTAAGCTGTATTTACCTCCTTAAGACTGTATTATTCCCTCCTCCCAGCTTCAGTCTTAATTTACTGATCTTAGGCGTCTATTTATTCTATCTAGACTCTTCTTTGAATGTTAGTTTGTTCTCTTCCTTTCGTAACCGTCTTTATTTACCCGTTGACTAGTCACATAGGTCACTTCAGCCACTTTTTCTTCCGGTGTGATCTTTTTAAAGATTTGTTATGTGACTTTTAAGTCCCAGCATTAAGATTAAGATTAAGATACATTTATTTATCCCACACACATGCACAGGCACACTCATACACCTCTGCTTTTAACCCATCTGGTGCCAGACACACAGAGCAGTGGGCAGCCATGTACGGCGCCCGGGGAGCAGATGTTAGGGGAGTAAGGTGCCTTGCTCAGGGGCACTAGACAGGGTAGGGAGAATCCTCCACAGATCAATCTAGGTTCGTCTTTTTGTTGTTTCTCCGTGGAGTCGAACCAGAGACGAACCAGAGACCTTTTCTGCCCATAGTCCAAGTTTCTGCCACTAGTCCACCGCCTCTCCCATTACCCAGAATTCAGCATTAATGAGTTATAGGCAAGTAACGACTCTTTCCCATTATAAGTTGGGTAATTTAAGTATATACAGAATAAGGTCTGTTAACAATCTGGAAAGAATAATAATAGTAATAGTTATGAAAAGTAATATGAAAGATAGAATGTTCCAGCTATAGTTGATTTAATAAATTGCTCCCCTTAAATTAAATTCTTTTAAAACAGAAAAATTTGTTTAAACAACAGGTCAACAATATGCTACATCCCGGCCATCCTGTGTGTTCTCACCCTGCAGTAGAGCGACGTGGAGGAACAGCCCTCACTGCTCTCCTCTGTGCTGCTGGTTCCCACAGCCGGGCTGAGCATCACGTTGGCCAGCTGTGGGCGGAGGAGGGCAACGTGCATGGCCGTGTCGCCGTCCTCGTCCTCCATGTTGACGTCCGCCCCCTCGGCCACCAGCAGCTGCACCAGCTCGGTGTGACCCTGTGTCACCGCCAGCTGCAGTGGCGTCTGGTTGCGATTGTTGCGGATGTTGATGTCGCAGCGTCCCTGTGGAAGAGGAATAAAAGATATTGAAATTCCCTACTAACCAGCCAGAAATTGTAAATGAAAAAAGCAGTGAAGAAAAGATGTCTGGACATAAGAGCTTTAAAGGACTCTGTTTTGCTCCTGTCCTCGTCTCACCTCCTTGACGAGGATCTCAGCAACATCTCTGTGGTTGTTGAGGGCGGCCAGATGCAGAGCGGAGAAGCCATCTTCCTTCTTAACGTCCACCAGCTGCCGTGCTCTGGCGAGGATCTTCTCTGTGGCCCTGCCACCGGGTCAAACAACACGAGACTCAATTAGCCAGTTTGCAAAACAGCCCTCATGACTCATGGCCCTAATTAACAACAGTGATATCTTTAAAAGTTGCCCCGGTGCTTTTTACAATCTCATAAAAAAATTCTTTAACAGCTGGCGAAGGTTACAATTCATGGCAGAGGTTAATTCTGCACCTATCAGTCTGGTATTATGCGCACAATCCTAATCAGACAAAGGGACAGTGACTGAAACCACACAAGTTCAGACAACAACAGGAACGCAACAAAAACATCTCAGAATACGAAGCTTGTGTCACAGCGTACTTGACATGAGCTTGGACAGAGATGCAGCTGTTGCAGAACTAGTAACAAGTGGATCTAAGAAGAAAACACTGAGACACAACAGGCAGACAGTTGTCACTAAATAAAGTCACCTGACCTGACCTCCTGATGAACGACTGTCTGTGGTGAAAAGAGCCAGCCCCTTCTGTTGCACTCCTCTAGTGTCCTCTAAGTGTTCCATGTAAATTGTTGCTTTAAACTCTAAATAATAATATATCACTGCCATCCTCGTAGCTTGCCATTATCTCCAGTATTCAACCAGACTGCTATAGAGTAATAAACACTCCGTCAACACACCGCAGCTAAATTCCTGACGCAACTGAAGACATTAGATCAGACATTTTAATCTTAATCTCTTCTCTCACTTAAATGAGATTCATCCGGTTCTCTTTAAAGTGAAACTGGCCAAAGGAGAAAAGGGTCAGTGGCAGTGCATCATGAGGCCACATTCAGTAAAGTGAGACTATGAGAACTTTTTTTTCTCTGATTTATGCAACTGGCTGATGCTGCAGTGCGAGGGCGGGCTGTCCTCGGCTCCGGCGCTGAGTTTGTTTGATGACGTGTGAAATTGAAGCCGACAGCCTCAGAGGCTGCACAGCAAGCTGCCTCGTCACGATGGAGGCTTCAGTGTGAGGTGACCTAAACTTTCTATGAACACTAGATTTATTTTAGTATTAGCATGACTGGGGTTAACTGCTTGTAAACAGTGGTGTTGCACATATTAAATTATAATTATCTAAATCAAGCAAAAGCACATAAACAAGGCTATTGGTATTCTACTTAAGGTTCACTTTTTGACTTCCATCACTAAACAGGAAGACAGCTTCTTTCAAATAAATAAAAAACAAGAGTACGTAAATGTATTTTAAGTTTGTAAACTTATGATGTACATGGTTGATTAAACTATCATCTATATGCATTGGAGGAAGACCTGTGCCAGTAAGTACCCTCTACCTGTTATTTGAAATTATACCATAAAATGAAAAGTCTGCTATGACCCAAATAAATAATATGAAACGGTTTTGAAATCACTCATTCACACACACACATTCACTCTGATCAGCAGCAGGAGCAGTTACAGGTTCAATGTCTTGCTAAAGGCACCTAAACACAGTCCTATGAAGTCAGGATTAGAACCATGAACCTTCCAAGTACTATCCTAGACAACCTCTCTGCCCCCCCCTGAGCCACACTGCATGATGCAGTTCTGCAGGACTCCTGGGTCACATGTGTACTCCCATATGGTCACCATCCTTTCTCAGTGTATCATTGAGAATGAAAACTAAAAGGGAGACACTGTGTTGGAGGTCATTGGTACTTGCTATGCAACTCAGTGTGTTTGTGTGTGCGTGCGTGCGTTGTGTGTGTGTGTGTGTGTGTGTGTGTGTGTGTGTGTGTGTGTGTATTGAAAGGGGGAAAGGCGTCTCCAACGCACCTTATTAACTTAAAGAGCAGCTCGCCCTGGCTACTCTGGAGAAGCCTCTCAGATTAGATAACAGCCGTGTCAGTTGTGTCACCGCTGTACCCACAATGCCTCACTCCTCTGGAATATTTCCATAATCATTACCCCCTGGTTCATGAATATTCAGACCTGGGCTGACGTTTTGAGGCAGTTTGGTGCAAACATGGCTTCGCACAAAACAGCCAGAGGGCATCTTGGGGAGACAGCTAATGACTTTTGTGGAGACTGATGTCATCATTCGGTTATTTTGGGAGTTAACATCACTATTTGATAGAACTCTGACAAAATCTGAAGAAATGTACCAATTCTATGTCACTATAAATGAAAATAACAATGAAATAAAGAATTTTCATTTTGTGTATAATTATATTGAGTATGTTGTGGAATTAGAAGAAATTATAGGGGGACAACGTGCTTCTGGTGCAAGTGCGGAGAAAACAAAGCTGCAATGAGGAGTTGAGATTACAGGAAAAGAGGGAGAAATCCAGCCAAGTAAACTTACAGTAAACAGACTAACCATCCTCAACATCTATTTGCTTCTTCTGTCATGTCGGAAAAAATTTGGCTGCTTGCCTCGTTTCATTTCTTTCCCAGGACTGTTAGTGAACTTGGCCTCTAGACCCTTTTTTCCATTTCCCCACAATAAATAAATAGTCTAATAAACAAAACAGTTTCAACTTTCTGTCAGAAAAAACAACAGAGGGTTACAGCTGCTGACAGGATATCCAGAGTAGTGTCAGGTCAGTCATAAAATATATACTTTATGGATGATCTTTCTACCTTTGAAGCTGAGGAATGTAAAGCAACCATCAATTTAGGCACCGCAGGAAAAAAAAAACAGGCAGAGGAACAAATCATCCCTAAACCCCTTAAAAATACTATTAATCTTTAATACACTCTACAGAGGTTAAAGTAACCCTCAATCTAAAGTCTGAATTGATTCAACTGCAGATTATGGTTTGTATTAAAGCCAAAACAAACTAGGAAAACACACAGCGACTCCACTGCACCTGGACTGTATCCGTGTAATGTGAGGCCGGCTTGATGATATATGAATGAACTGCTGAACCAAGCTGGTCCTGATCACTGTAAATCCTCTGAGGTTCTACTTTTGGCTCGGCGGCCGATGTCAGGCTAAATGAATGCTGGGGAGCGTGGGCTAAACTCAGCACCGCACATATGACACAAGCCAGAACAGATTGGACGTTAAATAAATGACTGTCCACTGCGGCCTCCATTCCCTTCCTTTTTGCTCAATCGCAGTTATTCCCTGCCAAATGTATTTCCTGCTCTGTCCGACATTCGCACATGTGCTCATGTACGAGGCCTGTCCTGAGATTGTATTATTTGTGGGATCATTTCTAGGAGGGTGGCTGACATTAGGAGTGATGAGGACATGTAGGTCACTGGAAGTAGAAGTCAGGAGGTCAGATTCTTTACGGCTTTCTTTCGATGAGAGATGCAGGTATGTGACTCATTTTTAACTGGTTTAGTATTTGACAGATGGCGCACGTTGAGTGGAGGGTCTGCAAGCAAATGGACCAACTATTGTAATCTACTCTGTTGACGGGAACAGCGATCCCTACAGCGGTATTCCTTTTTCTTCCCCTCCTTCATGGCCCCCTGGCCAGGGACAATTCTCCATTACAGGGCTATGTTGTAAGTTGGGAAGGAAAGTTTATATCAGGTAGTAAAAGCCCTGGAGCCAAGGACCAGAACAGTCAGGCGGACTCTGTACAAAGTAAAAAATATCAACTCTAAGAAATCCTTCAAACTTTTAGGAAGACTTAGTATTTTACTTATTTTTTCAAACAGGTATATAAAAAGATATTTTTATATATTTACTTTGAACTCTGTCTCGAGATCTTCGCAAGTGATGTGAATAAATTACCTGTTGATGCATTGTACAGTAATGGTACAGTGAGGAAATTAATATGCTGAATCAAATCAGCTCTTGTCAGTTGCAGTCATGCATATATAAGATCAATGATGACGTCTGAACAGTTATTTGATGACGCACATTGCAAACAGTCAATAATTATATCTAAGACAAACTGAACAGGCTGGTTTAAAATGACCGGTCACAGGATTGGAAAAAGTATGAATAACATAACTTGTACAGCACTACATTTATCAACAACATGATTTCATAACATAATCAAAGACATTTTTTTTTTAAAAAGGGTAACCATCCGTATTTAGTTTTTTCTCACAACATTCCCAGGCTATTCAGGGTGTGTGGGAGCTGATGTGAAAAAATGCACAGACACAAACTGATACATTCAAAAGGATCCAGACATAACAGTCGTGTTTGGGGAATCAAATCTTATCATTGTGAGAATGTTCAGTTGTCTGCTGCGTTTTTCAGCCAGACTGGGTCAGTGCCCTCGTTGAGGATCAGCGTTAAATCAACACTGTCAGAAGACAGTGGAACCTTGGAGGCAAGCTTGATGTTTGTCTTCAAGCACCTTGGTGAGGATTAAAATGGCCTGAGCTGATCTTTCCCCAATTTCCTCATGGTGTTAATGACAGATGTAGTGAGGAATGAAAAGTATGGAGCAATCGGGGGGTAATCGGGTTGAAATCAATCAATCAAAAAGAGCTTTCCTTCTGACTCTCACCGTGACAAAGCAGTGATACAACCTATAGTTGAGTCATTCTTTCCCGGGAAACAATTGGTTAAACACTGTTTGGATTTTTAGTCCACTCAAGGATCCCAAAACTGCACTGCCGAGAAATAGCTGGACTAAATGTATTTTGGGAACAATTTGAAGGACAAGTCAACATGTTGGGTGCAAACGTAAAGGTTGCTGCATTTTGACCGGATGTTGACCGCCAGCCTGCTGACACCCGCAGAAGCTGTGTGGGAGATGAGCTCCCCATTTGTACTGATAGTGCAGAGAGCTGACCTTTGAGTCCTCATTCAAACATGCAGGAGAGATTCCCACACAAGCCCATAGCAATCAGTTCCAGTGCTCCCATTAGACGCAGGCACATGCGAGAGATCAACTGAGCTTATAATTAAGAAAAAGACATGAGACTATTTACTAGGTTTCATTGTTAATCTCTACCAAGTGACAACCACAAAGACTGAAAGTTAAAGTATACCAAAGGTCAATTTCTGGATATTAGCTCCAAGGGAACTTCAATTGTGTTAAAGTGTTTGACAAAACATCGCTAGCTTCTTGAAAAATAGACAGTCAATTAGTTTTGACTTTGCATGTTGATCACTTATTTTCTCTTCGTCTACCACGTGTGGCATGCGGATCCATGTCTGAGCTTTAAAAGCTGATATTTTTGATTCTGTCTTTTATTTCTACTCACAGTTTGTTTCCTTTTAGAGCAGCATGGTGCAGGAGGTTGAAGCCTCTGTGGTTCTGCTGAGTGAAGTCAATGCTGGGCACCAAAACCAGGATCTCAATGATTTGGCGGAAATCTTTCGCAATGGCGTCGTGAAGAGGCGTGTCTCCATATGAATCCTGATTGGGGAGGGGGAAAGAAAGGTTGTTAAACACATTAAAATTGGTGCAGCAGGTTTACAGACCTTTTCTTAATACATGCTGTAACATGACAACAAAACGCTCCCCAAAAAAATACCACAATTTTGTTATAACGGCAATTATATGAATTACAGTAACTTAACTCGACTTGAGCATCAATAACCTTCAGAATAATATCCTGTAATTCAAAGAAGTGCTAATTAGTAAACTTAAATGAGTTTAGTCTCTAAATAGTACACGCACACATTAACAGACACTCGGCACACAAACAATTTCTGTGCCGACGTTTTTTTTGGCTGAGTAGCTACACAACTCAAGCAGAAAAAGAAGAGTTATGAATTCGGGGCCTGGTTGCAGGCGTGTAAGACAAAATGCCCTAAAAGAGAAACTAAACTGCCTTAATGAGGCTGAGGGATGGAGTGAAACAGGGCCACAGTCAACACCAAGAATTCATGTGTGTTTACAACTGCTTGAGAAAAGCAATGCATGAGTGGTTTATGACACGTGTCGAATAAATGACTGACACTGGCACAGAAGCTTGTTTATTGCTGCCCAGATGTACACTCAGTGGTTTACGCTCAATCTCTGGCTACAGGTCACTCTCTATTCAGTCCCAGTGAGCCAGAGAGGAGTGGGACAGAGGTTTTCTCTCTCTTATCACACATGACACAAAAGTGAACAAACATTTCATCAGGTCATGTGTACAAAGCCAATCGTTTGATGTCCTCTACAAACTACACCAGCACAGACTGGTTATTACTTGTACTTTGTGCCTCAGTGCAACATTGATATAGTTAAATAAGATAAACAAAATAAAAGAATAATACAAATACCGCAATAGCACTGAGCCACGGACATTTCAGTGACTAAACATGTTTTGAGAGGCCATCTTGACCTTGACCTTTGACCACCAAAATCTAACCAGATAATGTGTGTCAAGTGAACATTTGTGCCAAATTTGAAAGAACTCTCTTGAGTTGTTCCTGTGAAATCACATTCACAAGGCAAAACATGTGTTTTGCACAAAATTTCACAAAATTCTCATCAGGTCATCCATGAGTACTACAGCAGGATGGACAACCCGCAAACAGAATGCCTGAACAAATCTGATCGCAACGTTTAAATGGAGGTAGCATCAAGTATTAAGCATCCTGAATCCTCTCACCTGGAGATTGACGTCAGCTGAATGTTCAGTCAGCACCCGCACCACGTCAGTGAAGCCCTTGTTGACAGCAATGTGGAGCGCCGTGCACATGGAGTTGTTCAGGAGGTTGACGTTTGCCCCCTTGCTCAACAGCAGCCGAGCGATCTCTGCCTGATTACTACACAAAAAGAAACACACACACAGATTAATCCTCATTGTTCTTCATTAACGTTGAGTGATTCAACCTGTCCAAACAGTGTTTTGAATTAAGGTAATTTAAAGCAGTGTATAAAAGAATCTTGCATGTTTGTTGTGTAAACCTGCCAGGAGCCACACAAAGCCCCAGGGTGGCGTGCTAAGGCTGACATTTTGTTTGTATGGTGCAAGATGTCGGCGTCACAAAGTAAAAAGTAAAAATTCCCATAGAGATTTTATCAGATGCTGAGTGTCTGAGCATGTGTTCATCTTGTGAGGAAGGGGAGGAGTTATTGCTGACTCATTAGGCAACACTTAAGTGCTGTCCCTGGTGTAAATGGATTATCACATAACATGGTAGGAGAGCTCTGCTGAACAAGTGCGAGTGTGTGTGCTACCATTGCAGTTTTGTATTCTGAACATGCACGTATAAAAAACCCTGAGCATGCAGTATGTGTATGTGTGTGTGTCCTCCTCACCCAAAGGCAGTGTAGTGCAATGCTGTGTCTCCATCTTCATCCTTGACCTCGACAGAGCTGTTGGCCTGCAGCAGGGCCTTCACCACCTCCATGTGGCCTTGGTGAGCAGCCACCTGCAGTGCAGTCTTGCCCTGGTTCTTTATATCCACCTGCCAGAGACACAAACGTGGTCGAAGATTCATTTCAGACGAGGGAGGCTCAGACACTTACAGAGCTGAGCACAGACCGGCTGGAGATAATCTGAGCATGAACAGCCAGCAGCGTCATACACATGATACATAATCTGAGCATGTTGTGTAACCATTAACATGGAGATGCAGAAATGCAGTTGAGAACACAAGTGCAATTTACTTTGATTTCATTTTTCAACAAGATATTAATTTTCTTACTCATTATTAAATAGAAATAAATCTCATATAACATTCTATTCTATATTATGTGTTTATATAACTGTCATATTACAATGTAATTCCACAGAAGTTATATTTTTTTTGGTGGTTGTTGAAAAATAAAACTTATTTTCCTATTATCATTACTATTCAACCCCAGTCTTGACTAAACAAGCCGATCACATAATGAGAATCAGTTTCATAAATTATTAATGGACACAGTTATCCTCATCATGTCCAGTACTAAATTATTCATCTTATTTCCATATTTATAGGTGTAAATATCATAAATTAACAACTCAAAAAAACGAGAAGCTGTTGACTCTTGTGTGTGTAAATCATATTATATGGGAGTCCATGAACTAGGAGAGCGATAAAATATACAGCACCATATTCACAACAACAATGGAGAGACAACTGCTTCACCCAACGTTTCGGTGCTGGGTTGATGGAGAGGTGTGCAATGTGAACATTTCAATTTATTTCAGTCTTTTTCTTTATCTGGTAGAGCCAGTATATATCCTGTGTTAAAAAAGTGACTACGTCCCCCTGAATTCCTTGCTCTTGGAACGGGCAGTGGACTGCAGCAAAGAGAAGGGAGTGCTGCACTAACCTTGTCAGGATATTTCTGCACCAATTCCCTCACTTTGTTGGCACTGCCATGTGCTGCCTCAATGACCAAGCGGCTTGGATTGTCCTGCTCTGTAGACTGAGACAGCAGCTTCTCCAACACTGAGATGACAGTACCTGCGCACAGAGGTAGTCAGATGGAGAGGAGATGGGATAAAAGGAGAAGAAAAGGGGAGAGAGAAGAGTGACAAAGTGATTAACTAACTTAATCAGTCTAATTGGAACAACATGATTAGAAATGTTGTCACAAAGACTTGCAGAGGCCAAAACAGCACAACAAATGCACACTGGTTAATCGTTCAAGGCTGAGCCAAATGCAAAAACCACAGGAATGAGTCAAAATGTCCCCCCATGCAGAGCAATTGGACCACACACATGCACACACATCACTCTGTTGACAAGCTCCCATCTGCTGAGGTGAACACATGCACAGGAAAGGTTTAGTCATGATTAAGAGACCGCAGAGAAGTTCTGACATGATGACAAATGTCTGCTGTGCGGCCAAAGCATCTCGCTGTCAACATGCAGGATCATGACATTCAACAGAGAAGAACATTTCAATAGATGGACACCCTGTCCACGGGTCGCTGAAAAAAGACACAGCAGCAGCCTGTATGTGAAAGCATGCATGAGATGAAGGAAGAGAAGAGATGAAGGCAGGGGAAGATGAGTGAATGCAGGCAGAGGGTAAAGCCGAAGCTGGAGTGTTACAGATGAGCCCCCTCGTCCCGGCAGAGGTCTTACTTCCAGATTCGTTGGGGTTCTCGGCCGTCATGAGGTTGGCGTCCACCTCCACGGGCTGGGCCGAGAGGCACGCTGGATTGAACGTCCATGTCTGAGTTCCGAATGCCACCCGAAGGTCACCATCAGCATATACTTTCAACACCTTCCCGACCTGGCCAAGCACCTAGGACAAAAAACAGTAAGTGAGGTGGATGGGGCACACGTGGGTGAGACAGGAACCGAGAAAAAAACAAAACTATGGAAAACTAATCAAACAGAAACTACTTCTTTCTACACCTCTTCAATTTTAGGCAAATAACCCGGCTGTAATCAGGGAAACAAATCTGAACTTGACAACTTCCAGGTGTATAGTCAATGGTTGGTGAAATAGGATGCTTATCTTAGCAAGTTGTTGACAACAAGTAACCTGAGGACACCTGGATATAGAGGTAGGCAGAAGTCATTGTTTTGTAAAAGTAAGTATTGGTTATGAAATCATCAAAAATCATCGAAAACAACCAAATCCTAAATAAAGCAATAAATGTTTTCTGTTTAATTTTGAGTAAGTACACTAAACTTTCAGGAATAAAATACTAAATCTTTTTTGATTTTTGAATATCAAAACCTGTAATGGTGCATTATTCCTGCAGCAAAACTGCAATTATTTGTATAACTGTTTTTCAATCAGCAGTGTGCTGTGTCTATCTGAATGTGAAATTGTAATGAATCGTCTCTAATCTGAAGTATTGTCTGATCAGTCATGCTGTGTTCAAATGCTGGAGTTATGAGGCTAAATGAGCGTACAGGAGCCATGCTGTCTGTCCACTCTCCGTGGCCAGCCTGCAGTCTCTTCACACTCTCCATGTCCTCCAACACTCGGACTTGTTCACCGACTCCAAACGTGTTCACCTGGGAGAAAGACAGACGGACAAACTATTGACACATTGACAAAGTTGAGGAGCTATTCAAATCAACTAAAGATGGACTGATTAGGCAACTACACTCTGTCTCTATCCTCTAGTAGAAACTTCTCTGTACCTTGGTCAGGGCCCCAGGATGGAAAGTCCAGCGGATGTTGTTGCTGTACTGGACTCTGACATCTCCTCGGTCAGTGATTCTGTGGACAGTCCCGATCCGACAAATGTACTGCAAACACAAATAGACGGTTTCACCCCGGGTGTCCCTCTCTGCATGTCTGTGACCTTAATGTTCCCTTTAGCAGCTGTGATTTGAGAGTTGGATGTTGTGTTTCTGTTCACTCCACTGCACGCCAACATCAAACTGAGCTACTTATATAATACAGATATTCTATATACCAGGTTCAAAAGCCATGTGTGAGGCAATGTTTTCCTAAAGCACAAAAAATACATGCATGTTTATTAAGTTGTTGGTAAACAGGTATACAAGGTTTAAATCTAACAGGTTTAAAGGATAAAATTGTGGTCACTTGCATTAGGTTTGTTTTATGTATTATCTCCACCAAGGAGGTTATGTTTTCAACCCTGTTGGTTCGTATTGTTGGTTGGTTTGTATGATTGTAAGCAAGATCACACAAAAACAACACAACAGATTTCCACAAAACTTGGTTGAAGGATGTGGTATGGGTCAGGGAAGAACCCACAAAATGTTGGTGTGCATCCGGATCAAAGGTCAGATTGAGTTTTTTTTTGTTTTTTTTATCAGTTTAACATTGCCACATGGTGCATTTTTCAACATTAAAGTATATGGGTATGTGATATTTAGAGCAGCTAGATCAAACTTAAGGGAACTGTGAGATCTGTGTCAAACTTCACTGGGATCTAACTGTGGCAAACTGAATTGATTGAATACAGTTTAGAAAGGCAAACAAATGAATTAATTAAGAGTCTGAATACATGCAATAAGCACTTATATTTTTATATCTAAAAACACAATTTCACTGTGTCATGATGAGCTCCTGAGTCTAGATAGGTGGGAAGAAATGTCAGATTAATCCATTTAAAATGAAATGTACAATCAAGTGTGACAAAAGTGAAGGGGTCTGAATACTTTCTGAAGCCACTGTACACTTTGTACCCGAGCATTAAAGAACAGTTCAATAGGGACTCATGTGACGCTGTCAATTGTTTTGTCTGAATTGTGTTATTCGTCTTTGTGTCTTGAAGGAAACAGGTTAGTACCTCTGCCATTTTGGGGTTCCAACCTCCGTGGCCCTCCTGCATCTGTCGCAGGATGTCCACCTCCAAGAGACACTTGACCTTGTCTCCCTGCTGGAAGGAGTGGCCATCAACACTCTCCTGGCGCTGCAGCTCTGCGTGCTCTCCTGGATGGACAAGCGTCAGCATCAAACTCTGACCCCCACTCATGGGTGCTTTTCAAAACTAAGAGCGACAATCGTCTGAGTTTAAAACTAGTATTTATCGATGTGTTGTCTCAGGACAGTGATTAAAAAAAAAAAAAAAAGGCAATGCAAACTTAATTAAAATAGAATAGAATAGAATAAAATAAAAATAAATAGACTGTCTTACCGAGCTTTGGTAGGTGGTCTTTGTAAAAGAAGCCTCCTTGGCCGTCAGACACGTATTTCAGGTCTACTTTGCCCTTGTGGCCCATTCGGTAGACATTGGTGGTGCCGTTAGACCAGGTGACACTGGCCACGCTGCGACCAGACTCTGTGTCCCAGCCACGAATATCCACTACCTTCCCAACCTTACCCTCCCCGCCTGAACACATAAATGCACACAGATAAATATGCAAGAACCAATAGCATATCAGCTCGTTATAGAAAAACATGGTTAGAGAAAGAGGAAGTGGAGTTTGTTATGTTTGTGAGAACATTTCAACAGAGTGAACAAGCAATGACAGAAACAATATTTAAACATCAGGTAAGAATGGAAGACAGAGACATGTGAGACAAATGAGATGACACAGAGAAACATGCCTCAGTCACTCTCATCTACAACACAGCTACCCTTCTCAATTCAAGAATACAAAAACATCAAAAAGAAACATCAGAAGCAGAATCACCATTAAACAATTGTATAGTTCCAAGCCACATTATTAGTGTCCATGCTGTTTCAAGGATGGTTTGAGATCCATACATCAGGTTTTAATGAGAAGAACCCTGAAGTCACTGAAGTCCTCAAGCTGCCTCAGTAACCACACCAACTAATCCAGTGACCCGTAAGACTACATGGTGGGATGGGGGTTTGTGAGAATCCTCAGAGCATCCAGAGCGACTGCACTCATCGCAAACGCCATTGAGCCTGATGAGTGACTTGACCGAACCCCGGGGCGTTGATGTTCAAAGACACTAAAGGGACATTTTGACTCATTCGCTCCAGCCCAGAAAAGGGAGCATTACTATTCTCAGAGACAACCATGACCCCAGATCAGAATCATAAAGACATATTAACATTCTCCCTCTCCCCAAAGGGAACATTCAAGGGTTTAAATTTAGTCCACTGATGTGGAAGATTGTTTTTTTCAATTACTATTTAAACAATTTCCAGCATCACCATGTGTGGGCTGTTTGTATCTGATAGGCGACCCATTTTTCAAAACACTGCAGACTCACAGCTTATTACATGATAAAAAAATGCAGACGAAAACATAATTCAAGGCAAGAAATAATCTCCGGTCTCTGCCTTCTTATTACTTGCACCGCAGACAATAGTGACTAAATGATGGGGTTTCTAGGTTTGAACAGGTCTAAACAAAAAAAACAAGGACACACAGAGACGCGCACATCTGTGGAACAGACTCAAATAAGTCACTGGCAATAAAAGTGCATGCAGACACATACTAATTGAACATTTCATGGGTTAATGAGACGTGAGGTTACAGTGTTGGTATGGGTTATGGATAGTGGAACACTTTGAAGGGGGCACAGCTCCATACTCAGGAAGGTAGGGGGGCTTTTGAGTTGGCAATGGCAGTGCCCCCCCCAACATACACACACACACCACTCACCGTCTTGGTTGCCCCAGTCCCAGTCAGGTCCTCGAACGACTTTAACCCCCTGGAAGATTCCTTTGAGGATGATCCGCGGGAGGTTCTGCCTCGGTGCCAAGCTTACTCTGTGATTTAAAGAGCATGGACATACAGATGAAAAAAACTGACTACACATCATCTGAGAAAAAATTAAGACATGACACTTTGATTTAAGGCTGCTGCAATTTCGGATTTTCCCTTAATGATTATCTTGACCAAAATAATTCACAACAATATAGTGACATCTAGGTTTGAAAAACAAAATAATGGAATTGGTCAATTGAAGTTTTAACTTTGTTTTAAGTATGGTTTATGTAATTTAGCAAATTCATGACACTCAAATTATTCTTAAACTACTAATAGAAATTACTAATACCAAGTTGGGTTGTGCGAACAGATGCTGATGGTCAGAGCAATACTATTTACACAAATGTACCCATTATGATAAATGGGCAGTGGATTGATTTGTATTAAAACAATATCAATAACTCATGTTTCAAAACTGACAATTGTCCATTATTTGTATTAGTATTAGTATTAATATTATCATATTATGATTATGAGTTTAAATGATGCTGAGTTGTTTCATTTGTTGTCCTTAATTCTAAATATTTTTTTATTATTTGTCTCGTTTTTATTTGTACTCTTTGTGAAGCACTTTGTAGTAGCTGTTTAGGAAAGTGCAATATAAATATAATATTTTGATTTGATATTGATTATTATCATCATCAATATTAGGATGTTGCGACAGTCCTACATTGATGAAGTATGCATATAACAACCATAGCATTTTATGTCTAAGAAAACCTGATGTGAACACACAAATATGCACAGTTGGAATACAAATTATTGAGGTATAAAAAAATGTTTCGGCAAAATAACAGATTGACAATTAATAAAGCATTTATACCTTATGAGATACAAATAAAGGAAAAACATTATTTCTGACCAATGAACACAGGGTATATTTGAACATGAATTTGATCTATAAATCGAATCAACAAAATGCTCTTGTCTGACTAAATTCAATAGGCAGATTGACAAAAGTTCTGTTTACAGATGACAGAACTAAATTGAATAGATACAGTGGAACCTTCGTAAAGAACACACATGTGGTGAGACTTGAGAAGTTGAGCATGCTTAGAGCCAAACCCGTTCATGTATTAAGATGAATTACTATTAATGTTGGCTGTGATCTCCTGACAACAAAAAGATTTGTTACTAGCACAATTAGCACAATCAACCACCTGCTGAATGTCATGAAAACCAAATCCTTTGACTTCCAGTCTCATATCAAAGTATAATACTGACAGGTCTCCTGGCTCCAAAGATGACCTCTTACTAGTTGTTGAATGATGTCTATTCTGTGGTCGTTCTTTCACAAGTGGGCAGGAGATAAGCAGGATATCAAACTTGAGACAAGGTCTTTGACGGAACAACTAGAATACACTAAGGAAACATTCCACACCAGTGTCAACACCTCACTTTTTAACATATGACCAACATCCTGAAGTGCAATCATAGAGTCATTTCCTAAAATGTGACGTACCTTATGGTAAAGATTTGATCAGATCTTGGTGCAAAGGAGCTGCCTATTCCCATACTTTTTGGAAGAAATCAAACCCCAGCTTCCTTTTTGGATGAAGTCAAAATCATATAGACGAAGAAGACGAGCCCCGTAAGAGCCGTAGTCCTCAGGCTTTGCTGGCTCCTTGTCTCTCTAACACCAGGTTAAGGCTGTAGCATCAGCTACCTTCATCCTTCTTCACTGGCCACTTATCTCAGGTTCCTGGGTGCTACAGCGGAAAGTAGTTGTACGCTTGGCTCTTTGAGTCAACTAACAGGAAGTCTCCTGTGTGAGACTATCCTTGGACAGGTCTGTTCTGAGAACAGGGCACAGAGCTTTGAGACTAATCCCTTGACAGCAGAGAATCAGAAAGCAGGCTACCTCAGGGCAAGTCAAAGAGCATGCATGTCTTTGAATGTATTTCTGTCTATATCTTTATAAGATGGAAACACTGCACATGTAGAAACAGAACAAAAGGTTTGAGCGTACATTAGTCTGCACTGCTATAGTGTATCTGTGTTTTTAGAGCTTTTTCAAGGAATTCAGGATATGTATATATGGTACAATTGTGATAAACACAACTTTATCAAACTTGGTTAACAGACTTCCTGATTTATGGTCCATGGAGATACTGTGAACAGCTATACCAATTTCCTGATAGCAAAAATAATATTTAATTCAGCATTGAAGAATTGAAACCATACCAGAGAATGCTCTTTGACAGGATAACTACTATAGCAAGAGAAAACTAGTCCTAAAACATGACTCAAAAATATTTCATGAGTTAAGTGGATGTAAACTGACAAACACTGATCAAAAGCACATGACCTTGGGGTGTGTTGTGTTGTTTGGTAGTGAAGCTAGTCTGAAAAACAAAACAGCTCTTTCAAGGGATTAAGATTTCTAATCCTACATGACCATGTAACCTCTGGTCCCAGACAGGATCAAGACAAGAGGCCTAAACCAACTGACACAACAGCCAGGTCAGAAGTCAGCCGAAGGTTAGAAAGAATCTCTGAATCAAACTCAGTGGGATACACAGATTAACCTTTGCAGGAACCAAAAGGATCAAGAAATTATCGAGAAAATTGTATTTTTCACGAGAAAGGGGACAGGGATTTATGGAATGATACCGGTGTAGGTTAGACTGATCACAGTTTTTTAGCTCAAGTACAACAGCTGTGGTTTAAAATATCTGCCCTGTTTACCCTTTACTTAAAGGCCTAGTGGAAACTTGACAACTGTGAAAACAGAAATCCGGACTAAGTCTACTTGGACAGACATAAAATAACTTAATACATTGACTGGTCACCTGCACCAACTTTGCTTGAGTCCACATCTTGCATACGACGAATCCCTTTTCAAAATACATTTATAAAGACATCAGTTTTGTGATGGGAGTGGAAACAAGAGTGACATCTACGTATTTTCAAATTCCACTTCCCCCACTAGAAACAAGTTTTTGCAGAAATTCCAGTCACTTCTTTTTTTTGTTTTTTTTACAGAGAAAGCGCTGGAAAACCCTTCAGGAAAGTTGTAGCGATGGGTATGATATACTTTGAACACAAACTGTTGAGGTCAGGTGTAGCAGTGTATCTTGATAAGCAAAGGAAGGATTAGACTGATAGGTTCCTTAGAAAGTGCACGTGTGTTGTTTGTGAGTTGAAGAGCCGATTAACAAACTGCATACCAACCCTTGTAAACATATGGTACACACATATGCCCTGATCACTGTCAACATGCACACACACATCTATGTACTACAAGTCTTAACCACATGCTCAAAAAGAAAACACTGAACACAGTTAACAAGCAGCGACAGCACGTCTCTGCATTTGAATCAGAATAATTAGGTTTCAAATAGTTTATTTAAAAGTCATATTTTAAAGAATGAGGAAATATACAACAGTCCCTTAATAACAGCGTAATGCTTTAGGAACTGCACATAAAACCTGCACCTTGATTTACTTCCCATCTGACACCTTATAATACGTCTTCTAGGAAGCTGGAAATGTTAACATGCTAATCTGCACATCTGAGAATGTTAGCATGCTAATCCTGTGAAATCCGTTGTAATTACGATGGGACACGTGCACAGTAGATCCACCTCATGTCTCGCACCATGTCTGTGATGGTGTCGGCTTACTGCAGCAGTTTATTTTGTTGACAACTTCCTATTGCTCCCTCGGGACACTAATAAAGTTTCTGCCTACAGTTTGGCTGTAAACTACAAATAGATCTACCCTGCTTTAGTTGCCATTAAAGTCTCACACATGTTTGGTCCACATGAAAGCGGTTCCCTTTTAACTATGCTGAGCCCAAATCAGTCTCCTCACATAAATCACTGCTGGCACCACAAGAACTCCCACTCATAATGAAGCCAAGTTAAATTTGCCTTTTCAGGCAAATATCAGGGTGTCTCATGACTGCCAGATAATAAATCAGTCTTTTGAAAATGCTGTCAGTGAAATATGGGTCAGTGTAGTGTGGAAATAAAGAAGTGCTGTGTGTTCGGTATCACATACTGTACAGTGCTCCTCTCTTTAACTCATCTGATGAGAAAAGAAGTGACTTTCATGTGATCTTCTCCCAGATGTACACTCAGTGCCAGGCAACAATCACAACTCTTTTCACTAAAATTAGACAAAGATGTATTTGATAAAAGAAAGAATGCAGAGATACTATGAATAGACCATTTAATATTAAAATGGTGTGCAGCAAATTGTGATTTACATTGATAAAAATCGTTGATTTATTTATATTTGTTGATCTGGATAATCTGCAAGCATTGACTTGTATCTTTACTATGAGGGAAGTTCAACACTGGCTGCTGTTAAATGTAATTGCATGAAAGAAAATCGAATGAGTTTAGCGGTGTTAGGGCAAGAGCACCGAGAGTGCTTTGGTTTTTTGACTGCTTGAACATACATAAAAACTCAAACTTTTATTTGAAAATGGGGATTGCAAACAGCGCCCCCTAAAATGCAGCAATTCCGTCTGGCTTAAACCAATCTTCACAAAATTCGGTACACACGTGTATTATGACCAAACAAAAAAAGAAGTCAGAAGCACCAACTTAATTAACGCAACAGGAAGTCAGCTAATTTGGTCAGTGTCATTTTAACAAGATGGAGATTAAAACAACCTCTATTTTTGAGTTTTCTTCACACGGTGTGAGCGTGGCAGGGCATCAAATTTTGATGAGTCGCCATTAAAACACAAGGTTGTTGTATCTCGGACATACATGGTCCAATTGACCAATTGGAAGTTGCCCATTTTGAATTTAGTGGTAATATTTATATAACTGTATAACTGCAATTTTTTTATAATGGTAAAATAGCAATATTGAGCACCAGAATGAGCAATCCTGTAGCCAAGTGGCAACATTTTTTGAAAATCATGAGATTTATGTAAATGAGTTGTCGTGACCAAATATGGAACTTTTCCTCTTACAGTGGTCAGTGATGAACACCAAGCCAACCTCCCATACACTGTCTCAAAAGTCACAAAGGCTCTGAAGTGATGTTTGAAAACTTCATTCACATCATGACTGAATGACTTCAGCAGAGTCACAGTCTTTTATGCCACTTATGAGAATCAATATCGATTCATGTTTCAGACACCATGAAAATAATCTTACTGAGAGCCAAAGTGGAGAGAGGCCCAATGTGTAAGCAGTGACGTCAAATCCTAAAAAATGTCTGCAGATCAGCTGCGTGAATTGTTCGAAATTATGTTTTTCAATATCATTCATATTAAATTAAACTAAGTTAGGGGTGACATTATTTTGTAACGCAATATTCCTCCATGTAAGAAATGTAGCCCTCAATCTCCTATATAGACTTTTTAAATATCAATCTTGACTATTCTATAAAGTTAAACAGTTTTAAAATGTGCTATGTTAATGTAATTTCATCCACATTTCACTTCACTCTTATTAACTCCACTGAGAAGGAGGACGCTTACAACAGAACAGGTCCCTAGTGTTGGACTACCAAAAAACAGCATGACTTTAAAATACTTTTGTGCTGTGGTATTAACACACTACGCATTTAAATTGGAGCTCTTGTATTAACACGCCTCAATCCTCAAAATGGAATCTCTGTCGAGTTATTTTTAGTTGCCTAAGTTTAGCTTCATCTCACTCAGATGCTATGAACCACCCCAATTCAAGTGGGATTAAAACGGCCTCTAAATAACGCAGATCAAAGATTAAACTAACATTAATGATCAAACAAATCAATTTCTTTGTATTGATCACTGTCTTAAAACTGAAATTGTATAGCATAAATTATATAAAAAGATTATGAAATGTTCCAAATTTAGCAAAAAGAAAATTGACTAGTCAGTGAGACCAAGCCAGTGTTTGTGCGGTGTCGACAGATGGTAAGCAATGACCTGTTTGGAGGGTCACATTTATAAATGTGTTTGCTCGACCAATAAAATATCACCTTAATGAAGGACACTGCTGAGCCAAACAACATTTGGGCCTTAATGATAAATCCATACTGAGGAGGGAGATGAAATGAGACTGTACCTCCTGTCAGAATGGTAAACTGTGCTATTCTGTCTCACTGGAAGAGGGCCGGGTTTCACTAAAAGCCTAAATCTGCTGCTCCTCTTCCACCCTCGTCCACGCAGGACACAATCAAATGAGGCCACAACCAAAATCTAAAATTAGATTTGACTGAAGATGTTTTTCTGTTTAGCGAAGACGTGATCCCAGAAAAATTAAAGCATGAAGTGATAGAACAGAGATGGCAAAGATACTAGGTTCAAGTCACGACCAGGAAATATTTTAGAGGTAGAACAATTCATTGGATTCACTGATGCATGGGGTTTCAAGACGCACTAGAACTGTGAATTTGTTGTTCTGTCTGTTACACTGCTGTCATTGTCAGACATTTGCAGATTTTTCCAATATGGTCTTCAATGAATAAGCTCTTTATGCTCATCCTGACCGATTTAAAGAGTGGTTTTATACTCTTGAGAAAAAAACCTCATGGCTGATTTAAATATTTAGTTGTATTGAAGCGACAAGACATGATTCACACACACACATCTATTGAAAGCCTTCACTGAACCACAGACCCAGGAAAATAAATGCTACTGGGTTGAACCCGGACCAGGCTAAACAATGGAAGAAATCTGGGTCATACATATCACCTCGTTAAAATGAGAACAGGCTATCCAGCTGACATTCAGACAGTGCCTAAAGCCATTTGGAGCTTTAGTGTGAACTGATGCAGAAGAGAGGATTCTGAAGGGAGAACTCACTCCATTAAATCTGCATACGTAGGACACTTGGAATCAGCTCACTAAACATGAACCCATAACAAGGCCAGGCATGTTTTGACCTAGCTAAGATAAACAACATTAACAACACCTCCTGGTTCTTAGCCACATCCTGCTCACCGTAGTTATTAATAATTTAACTGCGGTGCTTATGTATATGAGGTCTATGGTGCAGAGTGAAGGTAGAAAATGTTGCGTTCACCTAACTATGTTTTTCATGAAATGAAGATGATTTTTCTTTATTACTGTTCACATATATGTGGTTTATTTAGAAGTTTTAATGATTTTCTGAACTGCTGTAATTTTTTCATACATTGCATGTCGACTATTTCAGGGGTCTGACAAATTTTCAGACCCAAATTCACAACTTTTCAAAATAAAAGTTCTGAAATTTCACTTAGTACAAGTTATTAACGAATTGAAACAAACATTGTGCTTTCACTTTGAAGACAAATTGCCAAACAGGAAATGATTCCATGAATATTGTTGGCATGACATTTTATTTTATTGCGTATGGTGAAATAAAAATCATCAAATTATCACAATGATCTGGCTACGATTTTGACGAAAAGTCTGACCCACTCCGACGACTTTATCGGAGGACTTAGAGAAAGGACACAGTCTGCACACTGCCCCGCCCCCACTGACGGGCTAAAGCTTTAATCAGTAAAAGTGCTTTTCTGTATTCAGTTAGAATGGACTGTGTTTGACACAAATTAAGTGAATCATGATGTAATCACCAAGAACATTGCCTTTTGGTTGAAATTTGTATTTTGTATACAAAGCTGAAATTAAAAAAACAGGAGACCAAAGCACCACATCTCCTCAACTCTTCTCTAATCCCTTCAAAATAAAATACCTGTTTGTTGTATCAAAGGGTCAACGCTGATTATTTGACCAGAGTCCAAGACCCTGCAGGCTAATATACGAGTGTATGTAGAAGTGGGAAAGTCATTAATTTAAAACTGCATTGTATTGAAAATAAAACCAGAAATGCCCCATCTGGTCAGTTAACTGAGGAAGACAAGCTGACAATAGCTGATTACCAGATTAAAAGGGGAAAATGTGATGATATTGCCATAAAAGCCCTGCCTAAACCGAACGTAGCTGGAATTAAAGGCAACAGCACAAATAAAGGCTTACCTCCTATGAGTTGAATTGGATGTGAAGAAAGCAAGTTAAGTCGAGCAGAGATGTTGTAATAGACGACATCATAATTAGAAATTAAATGAGGATCAACGGCGGCAGCGCAGTACTCACGGCTGGGAGTGGGCCGTCTCGTAGCGCTCGTAAGCGTGGCTCAAGTCGTGCTTGTTGTTCATGTAGCACTGGGTGCAGAGGTCGTAGTCGAAGCACACCTTGCACTTCCATCGCATTCCCATGATGCCATGCTTCTTGCAGCTGTCACAGATGATGTTGGAGTGACGCACGCCTGGAAAGGGAGGAGAGGTGGTTGAAGATATGTGTCTATTTCTATGTCTTTCTATTTCATTTCTGTTGCTTAGAAATACATTCTTCCAACATCTACTTCCCGAACTGCAACTCACATTTGCAAGTAACATATCTTGTCTCACAAAAACACTTATATCGCGAATAGTAGGAGAACTGAGGCATAAACAGCATGAAAAAAATACCCCCACGACCTCAGCTCCTCATCTCTTATCCTCCACTTCTTTCGCTCCATTAATTGAAGCTTCTGAGGCAGAAAAATGTCCCATTAAAGGGAGCAAAATGCTAAGAGTCCAACATTAATGTTTGTGTCATTCAAGTCAAAAATAGGACTGGATGGGCTGATGACAAGAAACGGCACCATGCTTACTCAAACTGTGCAATGTGAAGGCTGCATGAGCCACCAGTGCCATGACCAACAGACACAAGCAAGTGAGATAAACATGTGGACACAGCTTCTCAACAAAAACATGACCATCGCAGCTGATGGACAAGTGAATTAGGAAAACTTTAACATCTAGGAGGTGGGATTCTAAAGGCTTAACAACATACTGCACTTTTTGGGGCTGTCCTTGCCTTCAGAAACTGCCACCTCTACACTATCAATATCTGATAGAGGGTCTTTGTTGCTGGCAACATTGAATTACATTGTAACAATATTAAATACACTGTAACACCTGTTGGTGTTCCCTGTTGACAGAAACACAGAGTGCAAAGTGCCCAACACCAAAAAAAACATACAATTGATGTTTGGATTGAGTGCTTACCAATTTGAGCATTATCATAAAGCAGCAGGTCGTAGGCCCCCTGGTAGCCTGTGCGGTAGTTGGTCCTGGTGCCACTGTCCCATTGTACCACCACTGTCTTGTCCGGTGTAGTAGTGCTGCCTTGTCGACCTATCTCCACCACAGTGCCCACGTGGCCCTCGCCGTCATCCTGGTTTCCCCATTTCCAGTCCAGGCCCCGCACCACACGCATCCCCACCTCCATGCTGCCTCTGCTGGGGCCTGGCCTGGGGGCTGAGCGCAATGGGGGGGGCCTGGCAGCGCTGTCACTCCGGCTGCTGCGCCTCTGGGGCTTATGAGGGGCGGGGCCGGCTCGCACCGACGGTATTGCGCGTAGGGACGGCACCAGGGGTGTTTCAAGGAACAGATCAGGGGAGACTGGAGATAAAAGAAGAAAAAAAAAGTTCAATGAAAAACACAGCAACAAATCACAGTACAATACTGGTATTTATGAAGTCGATAAATGGCTGTAACAAAGTTAAAAAATATAAAAGTGGATTCACTTTTTTTACTGAGTCAAAACAAACAACTGATCCTTGTCCAGAGTTCATATCACATCTTCAAATAAGCTTCAGTGAGACCATTACACTGCTTTTAAACAAGGTAATCAAACAACCAGTGTGTTGCTTCTTGGTGTCTATCAGTGGCTGCTGAGGTGACTCATAAAGCAACATGCCATATGTCTCCATTTCTGAGCAGTGTTCTCTCTGCTGGTGGATCTTGCACTGGAGGCCTCGCTGCGTGTCATGGCAGCTGGGCTCGACTGCAACGCCCTAGTGAGCTTATCACGCCCTGACCTGACACACACACAGGTACACACACACACACACACACAGGTGCACACACACACTCCTAATAACAGACAGCCTATTGGCCACATCCATGCACTAAACATCTATCATAACACACAGCTACTTAAACATAACCCTATACTCTTAAGCTGTAAACACATAAGAGATCCTAAAGGAAACAAAACAAACAAGTTGACATGAATCTGGAATGCTCAGCACTGTACAACTCAGATAACATTTTGTATTAACCTTCCTTGATCTCATGAAAAAGGTCAAAATCTCATCACAGGGACAGATGTATAAGAACTCACACATTCACACGCGTGACTGATGACTGCAGTGTTTGAACAAATTCCTCCAGGCGCTAATACAGGAAGGAAGCAGCATTTACAGGGTGAGGAAGCTTGAGTCAGCAATATACTCATGAAAGGAACTTTTGCAGAGGAACCTGAGCAGCAGGATTCATCCAATCACACGCATTAATCAAAATACTAATATTATAACGAAGGTTTAAAACTAATTGCTACAGCTAATGGTGTTTGTGTATAACCATACAATAAAAGTTGTAGATAACATTTGTTCATATAAACTACCAACAATATAACTACAGCTTTAAATTACAGAGAGAACAGAATGTATCTACATTGTGTGTTCATGCTTCTTTCCTTTACAATTGATATCCTATATGCATCAAGAAGAGGACAAGCAACATAGATTTTTTAGAAAATCTTTCAGAAAAGCTCTGTGAAACTATAAGTTAATACACACTCACACTCACAGCTCCTGCTTTGAATTAACACCCCATACAAACAATACCACCCTATGTGTTGCAGTGAAGATGAAGAAAATTGACTTTTTAAAAACCTAGTTGTTCTGATTGTACTTTTTCAATCAGTAGCAGCACCTGGACTACAGCACCAGACTGTATTTCAACATAAAACAAGTAATAACAGAAGACATTTTAGAGTCACACAACAGCTTGCACCCTGAACTCACGTCTCGTGCTTGCCACATTTGACCACATTCCCTAGCAGATGGTGGTGATAATCCATCATGCCCTTGTTGACAAGAACCACCGATCTAAATTAGAAGAACAATGAAGACACTTAAGCCTTTAGTGTGGACAGAGAACATCGAGTAAATCATCTATAAATGCTGGTGTAGACACAAACTTTAACACAATCCACTTTTGTGTGAAAAAAATCCTAGAATCTTTCCCAACACCCTCCGTTTGTCAGGTACTTTTCACTCAGTATGACAGCTCAGTCAAAGGGTTTATTCAGAAAAAAATCTTTCAATAACAGGGTGGACAGATGTCTGTAATGTAGCTGAGATTAGACTCGCATGCTTATCAAGATTACAATTTCATTTAGGTATTAAAGGCATCTGCTTACGCATGAAAACATATGGGATGTAGGGGATCAGAGGAGGGAAAGCAGGCTGCTTATGCTCCTTTTACTGTCCAAAACGACAGCTTAGCCTCTTTCCTGCGCTGGAATAATATCCCAGCCAGTCATTTACCATATCAGCGTGCAAACAGAGACACTGTCACAGACACACAGATACCAGCAGGCTGGGTGTGGATGGTTGCAGGAAATGCCAAGTTGATCTAGATCTGCCAAGAACAGAGAATACAATCACGTTGGATTTTCTCAGTGACCAAAACCTAGGGAGGAGAGCATTCTGTTCAAAAGGTACAGCATGCTGAAAACTAAAATTCATGACAAAACCGATGAGCAAACTTGCACTCTGGGTTGGGGAACTGTATAAATAAATTCTACATACCAGCTACATTTAAAACTGCTATACCCATACAGACCCACCGCCTCCCACTCTGTTGCTCCCACACGTTGAGCTCCAGAGAGGATTCAGGTTGAACACAATGATATCATGATTAAATAGACCAGGGGATGAATGTATACCCACACAATAAGTTTCTATCACACATCTACAGGGAAACCACAACCAGCTTAATCTTTATCCTCTGTACATAATAAAGCAGCCCCGCTAGCTTTACAGAACACTACTCAGCACCTTTTTAAGTACAGAACATTAAAGGTTTACTGTAAAACACAAATAGAACTTTCAGAAGTTTTTCAAGAAATGTTAGGAGCTAAGTTCTAAACATGTTTTTTAATGCAGAAGTGATAACCACTCTGTTCTGTAGCCTGACATAACAATGAGAGCTGCCACTTCAATTTTTGTATTTGCACTTCTATGTTGACTTAGGCATTTCCATATCTTGTGTTTAACGTCACAGGCCAAATTCCAGGGCTCTGCCGATGGACAACAAAAATCTGTAATGGATGTTTTTTATAGTTCACTAGTGATTGGGCGGACATTAAATGCAGGACTAAAAATCACTCAGATCACCAATAGCGAAGATTACAAATCATGTGACTTAAAAGACATGAAAGAGCTACTATGTATAAATAAATCAGCATCAGAAAAACATCCAATCCTGGTTATAGTCTAAAAAATGTTCTTTCAATAAATGATAGTAACAAATTAAAATAAAACACCATCTGTTAATATTAGTTTAATAGCAATAGCAGTTTACTAATTTGATTATTTCAGACATCTGCCACAGGCTGCAGAGACTAAACTAATTCAACATAAATGTATGTCCGTCTCAGATTTGGTTTAAAATAGATTTTGTAATTTGTCACCAAACCCATTTTCTGGTTTATTTTGGATACTACATCAGACTGTGATGAATAACTGTAGGACAGAACTAGTCAAACATTTCCTCTTCTATAGGATTCAGAGCCATTATGTACTTTTCAATGTGAAAGTCACGGTTGACAAACAGCTGGCAATTGATAAAAGTTTAAAAAACTGAGAAAAGTTGGAAGCTTCATAAAGATGAGCCATTACAATGGTATGAACATGTTTTGTCTGTTGTTTATAAAACAGCTTTACAAACATTTGGTTCTATTTTTTAACTTTCCAGGTGTCTGTTGTGGGCTATTTCAACAAAGCAGGTCAACAGCTAAATACAAGAGGTGCAGCTGAGCATTCTTCCAACAGAGGTTGACTGTCCAACATACATTCAATCTTCTTTTCTGTGTCTGTGTCTGTGTGTCCGTGTGCGTTAAAGGCAGCCATGACAAGGCCACCTGTGTTGCTGAAATGTCGCTGCCAATCTACGAGCCAGGGTTGAGAGAGGCAGGATTACAGATCTCTGCCTGCAAGAACAGATGGACTGGATTCCGTCATCCACACTGCTGAGGGCCAATCACACAAACAACCAGGCGTGTGGCCACAACACTAATACACACCATAACAATACACACTGCTCACACTCAAAATATTTGCTCTGGAATATTATGTAATTTCCGTTAAATATGTTTACTATGGATCCAAAGATTTAGCTTAAAGGCCTTTTGGAATTGTATCCTTTCCCCATTTGTGCTCTACATCAGCATGTGTAGCATGTTTCCTCTCAGCTGAGGAAACTGAAGTAACAATAGTTGGTTTGAGGTGACCACATATAACATGTTTAAGAATCAATACAACACTGTTACACGTGTCCCTGCAGGCCAGTGTTATATAAGACTCAGGAACCAGACAAACCACATATAGACTGAGATGATTTCACTGAGGTCGGGACACACACAGCAGATAAGCATTTTCGCAGCTCTCTATCAAACCTACAGCCAGGCCCAGTGCAGCACTGTAATAATTATCACTGTGCAGTTTCAAAATTGAAAATGAGTCAAGAGTATTATTATTGGCAGAACCAGTGCCAGTAGACATGTGCTACTGCCTGGGGCCTACTTGGGGCTGTGTGTCCTGTGACACGTGGTCTAACTGGATTCTATCCCCACTCGTATGTCTAATAAGAATAGGCTGCTTGCCTGTGTTGTTTTTCGCAGTAGCCACTGGGCTCTAAATGCTGAGCAAAGTGTGATCTAAACATATGCTCCTGTGACTTTAGCTTCATCAGCCTTAATATCAGCCTGCTGCAACTGGTTCATGTCAGAAACATCTAGTGGCCGCGGGACTTTCAGAAAAATCAATAAGGACCCAGAGTAAATAACACATTTACAAAGATTTCTTCAGAGTGAGCAAATAATACATTTCAGGCTATTGCTTGGTCTGCCTATCTTTTCTCAAATCCCACTAAGCAAAGCAATATCAATATCTCCATTAAGAAAAGCAGCCTTTGAGTGTGGGAAATAATTCACAATGATCACACATAACTACAGAAACAAATCCACAGTGTACTAGATTCTCATCCTTAACAAGCTTGACACTCGCAGCAACATTCAAAAAGACAACTTGATAACAGCAGAACCGTATCTATATAAATATACCCCTGCAGTCTTTCATGAAGACAGCTGCACCACAGTAAAGCCTGTTCCCTTACTGAACACTTACTTTACATTCAACACTGCGGAAATATCATATCAACTCGTTGAAAATGATCATACTCACTCCCCATGATCTTCAGCCCACTTTTGAACATGCTGGCTGCTGTTACGATCCCATTTTGATGAATCACCGCGAGCCTCGCTCTGCCGCTATCCCAGGTCAACCTGCAGGATCATTTGAAAACCCTGAGTGCTATGAAATGCTCATCCTGCTAATAGGGGAGTGAACCCTTTTTTGGCACATCCTTACTATTGGTTTCTTTTGAACTTTGCTCTTTGATTTGGAACATGGAGAACTTTTTCTTCCTCTGCCTGGTAGATTTTTTTTGTCAGGCAAATGTTGCTCAATTAAGAGTGGATAAGCCTACTGCATTATCTGAACAAAAGACCACTCTCACCAGCTGGCTGAGTTAGGTAGATAAATGACTTACAACAGAGAAGTTGTGATCCTGTGAGGGGATTGTGTTTCAGGAAAAGACTTTACTTTTTATAAACATGAGGCATTGTTCCGTCACATAATCAGTGCTGTGTGGGAGCTTTGATCATCTGCAGTGTTTGTTAGGCTTCTCTTGTAAGATGAGCATGATTCACTTAACTCAAAGTGCAAACTGACCTCAAGTCAAACGTCAAGTCAAAGTCAATATTGAATCACATTTAGGTACTTACGTATTAAGCTCCCCTAACTTCATTTGAGGTCTATACTAAAAGCATTCAGTTTTATCTGGCAATCCTGGGATAGGATCATTTCAATCAGTGCTCGAGAGATGAATTTTAACACAGTATTCTCAGCAACACAAACTACCTTAAATGAAGCCTTCACCTACACAATGAGATTTTTTTTATACTGATCCTTACTCTGCTGTGGCCATTCTCAATCTGAAGTCAGTACTACTTAGCACTAAATGTTTTAAAGCTTCTAGTAAACTCAAATGCCTCTAACCTCTGCAATACATATGCTGTGATTAAGCTGCCAGCAATCAAAGATCCAAACGCTGAAACACAAAACGACTTGCAGGACAGGTAGAACAACCATTTATGTTCCCGTGTGTCCCCAGTCAGTCACACAAAAAGCAATATGCGGCAGCCAGGCAAGCAAGGTGTCACCAGCCCGGCTGCTTGGCACATCTACTAGCTTTACTTCAGATTGCAATGACATGTTGCACAACAGTGGTAACCAGCCATGGACATATACCGGCTACACACGTGCTGGCTTTGCACGAGATATCAGCAAACTCGTCCACTGATGACTAAGAAGCAGCCACAATTCCCTGAAAATGGATGGACTCCTCTTTTTTCTGAAATGCTACCTGAATTTATTTTCAAAAAGAACAACATTTTTCAAGGAGAATATATTCTGCTCTTTGTTCAAATATTAACAGCATCAACAATTCATGGTTTTAAAAAAAGACAGAAACTACCCAAACAGACAAGATTGAGATGTATGCTTGATAAAGCACGTCCTCTTTAGCTGGTTTACCTGTTGGTATAGTAATGTGCAGCTGAGGGAATAAGAGCACCAACAAAAATAGGGAAGGAGAGGTAGCAGCTCCTACCTCCTGCTACATAAATGCAACAGAGGATGGACAAAAAAATATGCTACCATCGTGCCACCAACAGCTTCACCAGCCCCAAAAAAAACCCTCCTCAGGGCTGAAGCCGTGTTCTGAAGCCCTCCTTGAATAAACCGACCGAGCAGGAGGAGGGGATGCAGGGGGCAGGGGAGGAGGGCAGCCAGGCCGGTATTCCAGAGATGTGATATACAGCCGCGAGTAGTGTCCGGCTGTACATGCAAACATCCAAGCTGTAGAGGATCAAAGCAGGAATAGGAAGAGGAGAGAGCCCTGCTGCTGGAGGATGCAGCCAGCATTTAGTCCTTTGTGCGTTGTGTCAGCAAGGATTACCAGCGTGTAGGAGGAGGAGAGGAACAGAAAGGAGAGGAGAGGGAGGAGAGGGAGGAGGATGGCCAGCGAGAGCGGCTGCCCAACGAGCTCTGCATTCAGGTCGACGTTCTCCGGCTCTCGCATAAAAACCGGCCAATGGGCTTTGCTCGGCATAAGACTCCTCCGATGCTGTAGTCAATCACCGGTGGGACGTGAGCTTCAGTGACACGCGTGTGAAGCCGACACACTGTGTTTATGGATCAGTACGAGAACATGCGCATCACGCTCCACATAAGGATGTGCAGCCCTCTCTTTCATAGCCCACAGGGACACCATTCGCTCCACTGCCAATGAGCAGACAAGCAGAGGGGCGGGGGGAAGGGCATACGTTTCAGGGGGAGGGTCTGCATGTTGTTATTTTTTTGGGGGGTTAGGGGCTCAGCAAAAAAGAAAAGGGGTGGGGTTGGAAGATGTTTTGATGAAAGGGCACCTGCCATGATGCTCATTTTCAGTGGCAAACTGGTGTGTGCCACGGCTGTTGCTGATGAGCTAGCAATACCAACATGTGCGTGCGTGCGTGCGTGCGCTTGAGTGTTTTTCAGGTATTACTGTGCGTGTTGAACAATGTTTTTATGTTTTAAGGTTAGGATAAGGTTGGTTTTAGGTTCGGCTAGCCTAGTAGTAGTATTGTTTTCCCAACGCTTCTCTACCCTTGAACAACACTATTTACTGAACTACAGCACTGGGAAACATCCCCAATATGGTCCCAAAAAATCCAGCCAAATGGCATTCTGTTGATGCCGCACACACATATGAATGTACAGCTGGCACTGCCAGGGAGGAAATAGCCCATGAATGGGAGAATGAATGAGGGAAGTGGTTCAGACATAGGCTTATAATGAATTTTATTACAGCACTCTCCCTAGTAAACAAAGCTGCTACTGTCCATGTAATAGACTTGTTGGTCTAGATCATATAAAAGGAAGCATTCATGCTCACAGCTCCTTCTCCAATAAACACAGACAAACTCTCACACACACACACACACACACACTCACACACACACACAGATACACACACAAACATGGTAGTCATCAGACCCAAGAGACTAGGGGGACTATTGAAATATGGGCATGTTGCAGCCTGGGAAAAACTGATCATCATGTGTCTGATTATTCTGCAGGTAATTGATTAAACAAAAAAAGAATTGTAAATCCCCAAAAAATCCTCTCATATAAAGTCAAATACTCTGGTCTTGTGTACTTCGAAACGTTCTCATTACTAAGGCAAAAGCCCAAACATCGATGCATTGTGAATTCTAATCATAGCACCATGATGACATGTCCCCCTTTACCTCATTAATATATTAGTCTATAAACACTGTACTACAACCAATTCAACAGTTGCCGAATTGCCTTTGACAACAATATTGGTATCAGTGCATGATACATGTATTTTATAATAAACAATAAAGATTTTTTTAGAGACAATGTGCATACATGTTTACATTGTACTTATATACATAAAGACGTGGCGGCCTGTTCAGGTTGTACATATGTAATGTGAGGGTGGATGGATGGCCCACACAAGCCACAATTATATTTCTTTGTCATAAGGGTTTGATAATGACATCTTACGAACTGCCAATCGACAGTTTCAGACATTTTTTACTGCTTCATATCGGAATCGACATCTGTCCAGAAAAATCCATATGGGCCAGTTGGACCCAGTTTAAGGATAAAATGCACCAATGGTTCCAAATCTGGACCAGCGACTACAGCGTGTTAAACTGCTGCCATGAATAAGAACATTTATTCTGAAAGAAATCAATAACATTGATTCACTCTATATCAGAGCGGATGACTCTCTCAGGACAGCTTTATACATTGAAACTCGAACTGTCACCTGTTAAACTATTACAGACTTGTGGGCAGAAGGCTATTGGTCGGACCAGCTGGGATGTTAATGGTAGGGGAAAATTAATATTACAGTCTCCCCTGTGGCCATGAGGCAAAGCTCAGGGTGAAGGATATAGATGAAACCCTCTTTTCCTGCATGTACTTAGTTTTATATTCTATTGGGGAGGGAACAAACAGTGGATAAATGTACAGGATGAAAATGTCTTTGGCAGCATCAGATGTCACATCACATTGACTTGAAATTATTCCAACTCTAATAATGTCATACAACAACCCAGCTCAGTTGTTTAGAAAATTATCTAAAATGGTCTAATTCAACCAAAGATATTGATGTAACAGATTCTGCAGTATTAATCAAAACTGTTGATAAAACTGTTTTATTATCATGTTTTAGACGTTGTAACACTGACAAACCACATGAAGAGCACAGCACAGCAACTCATGGTCGACTGTGTAATCTAACTACACTTGTACTATGCAAGCTTAAGATAATGTTTTGATTCACCAAAACCTGCATTCAGCTTTCAACAGGATAAAGGCCAGTGAGAGTCATCCAGTAGAGTTATAACAGATGGGTGGAGGTTTGATTGATTACATAACGTATGACTGAATCAATACTATCAGTTGCCCACTTGTACCGATCCTTATGCAACATTTCATTTTGCTTCATACAAGTGCTCCAGGTTGATTTTCCTCTGGCTGAGTGGTTTGTTTATAGTCAAAGAGGAATTATAATATATCCCGCTGCAAAATTTAACATTTTATTTGAATATAGAAAAAAGTATATTAATACTCAAACGAAACATGCTACTGTGAAAGCTGTTATTGCACTATGGTGATTTAGATTTAACAGTCAAGCTCTTACATTTTATTATCACATCAGTCTGGTCACCAGAAGTCTGTCTGATGTTTTTCCATCAAGACCCATGAATTATTCTCTGAGAGATCAAAGACAATGTTGATTGAATCAATGTTAACAATAGTTTTCTGGATCTGCCCCAATATCCAGATCAACACCAACATGTAATGGATTCTTCTTTGGCCTATGTCTCATCCTTCCACCAAATGTTATAGAAATCTAGTTGGTTGTTTCTATGTAATCTTGCTTACAAACAAACAAACAGATCAACCAACAAACAGAGGGTCAGGGGTGAAAACATGACCTCCATAAAGAAGGATTTTGAAGCGGGCTATATCCACATTCTGAATATTTTAACTCTGTATTAAAATTATAATATCTCTTAGGAAGGATGCCATAAAACAACTGAGTCTGGAGAAACTATTCATGCCTTGTAAGTGCGGACAGAGACAACTTGCGTACCAAGAATCTGTGGGAAAAGAGCTTTTCAGAAAGCCCAGCACTCAAATACAGTCAAACAAAAAGAGCTCTCATGAAATTATTACAATTTTTTAATTTTAAGCTAGCAATTGCACAAGCTGCCTCGATATTCCCAACAGACGGATGACCACAGGGGCAAAACTTTCCCATAACTTAAGCCAAGTGTGAAAGCGTCTTACCGCGACAATTTCCGCTCAAAACTTCCCCCATTTCTCCTCAAGTCGCCATCAGCTGATCACCTCTGTTTCTCTGTTCATCTCTGTGGTGTAACCCAGGGAGCACTTCAGGCTCGATTACTGCGATTTAGAAGTGTGGACAATAACAAGCACAGAGAGAAAAGGCAGATGACTGAAACTTTGCTCCCCGGAGTGGGTGTGGCTGAGAGCAAGGCTGTCTATGTCCCTGTGGCACATGATGAGCAGAGGGATGACAGCTGAGAAGGCTCCTGTAACAGCCACACATCTCTAATGTCACAGCCCTGCAACACATGGGAGCTCAGCAACAACCCGAGGAAACAACCAGTGCTCCCATCAACGAGCTGCATGTTCTCCCATCATGCTTCATTCGGTGGCAAACACTGCTCTCGCCGTGTAATGTACAGACTGACACACCTGAGCAGAGCTGTCGGTGCTGTAGAGCAACCGACACCTCCCACTGACCAGCTAGCCTGACTTAGCTTCCTAGCTAGTCCAACAATAAGCCCGTGTGGGTTTACACCAAACCTCGTTCACAATACGGGTCATTTAATCACCTGGGTCTTTGGGAAGAGCAACCACACGGTGTGACATAGACGAGCTGTGATTAATCGTTCGACGCGAGTAATCGGTTTGATCAACACGCACACACACTGGCCAATCAGAAGCATTGAAGGACAGCTGCTACAATTCCCAGCTGACGTGAGCCAGCTTCCTTATCAGCAGCTTCCTACGAGCCACCGTACCGTTCCTCTGTGACTGCCGGGTGAGGGTGAGGGACACCCGGCTGGACACCCGGCTGGACCCGCCGGGTGTCCGCAGCAGCAGCTCGCATGTAAACACGTCCCCGGTCTGTAAAGAGCTGCAGCTCACAGACAAAAGAGCCTACGAGGAATTGTCGCCATTGGGACCTCGGCTCTGCGTGCCTTCCCGGTGACAGGGTGACAGTGCGTTAGCTGGTGTCACAGCGACGCTAGCTAGCTAACTCTCCTCCGTCCATCCCCTGTTTCCCCGTGAACACCGCTGGTTCTGCGCTGTAGCCACTTACCACTCCTCGGTCCGGACGGGTCAGGCCGTGCCGGGCCGGGTCAGGCCGTGCCGGGCCGGGACTCCGGGTCTCCGTCCGCCTCCAGCGCCGACATGACGGGATGTTAGCTCGGTATGTGTTTACAGCACGGAGCCGTCCCGCAGCGCAGCCATGACAACACGCCCATGCGTTGCGTCACTGCTGATGCTGCCTTCACGTGCTCCCCGTAACAACCACAACATTTCCTGAACTCATCCCCCGGTTTAGTTTCGACCTGGTTTCAATGTGACCTGATCATAGACTGTATATATAAGGACCTGATGCAGAAAAACAAGTGATTACACATGGTCACATATGCATCTTCATCGCAATGCGAGTTTAAGCACATGTGGATTTCTGTAACTGTGGAATTCTCTTTTTGTTTTGTAAAATTGCTTTAGATTTGCACTGATATGAACACAATTTATTAATGAAACTATTATACTAGAATGTCACACTATCTTTATAACGGTTACCAATTGTATCATATTATATCATTCCACATGTCTACCTCCTATTGTGAATTTTACCCCTCTGATCTGTTATACACCACTCTCCTTCTTGTTCCCTGAGATCCTCGGCCAGAGGTCGGCTACCTGTCCCCAGACTACCAGCTGAAATCCAAAGGTGACAAAGGATTTGCAGTCAGGGCCCAAATCCGAAATGATTTGCCTATCGGCTGACTCAATCATTTCTTCTTATCCCCTTCCTAAGACATACTCTCATGCGAGAGTGTTTCATAATTTTCGTTAAATTCTAATTTTAATTTTAGATTAATCTTTTTATAATGAGAAGAAGAAGAAGAAGAAGAAGAAGAAGAAGAAGAAGAAGAAGAAGAAGAAGAAGAAGAAGAAGAAGAAGAAGAAGAAGAAGAAGAAAATAATACCCCTAAAATATTTGCTCAAAAAGTGTGCAAAATAATAATCACCTGTTCAACAGTGTTTTCTTTTCAAAAACAGCAAAAAGACATGTGACAATTTCCCACTTTTCCCCACTTGTATAAAGGTCTTTGTTGGTGGCCAAACAGTCAACTCTTTACTTGTGTCATAACACAAGTGTGATTTTTTTTTTTATTGACTGGCTTGTATATGGCAGTACTATAAAAGCCATGTGGCCTGCTCAGTAGATCAGACATCATTACCTCTATGCCTTTTTAAACTAATCTCTTTCCCATTTTAGAACGTAGGACAAGATGGAGAATATCCCTTCTACAGTATTCAGTATTTCAGAATCTACTAGGTGGGAGTGGCAGGCTGCTGTTACTAAGTCATCCTCTTTACATGTCTTAGAGCTGTGGGTGGAAAGCAAAGCACACACAGACCAGCCACAGAGATTAAGAGGGAAGTCAGATAATTATGAAGCCTGGGGGGGCAACCTATTAGTAAAAATGTAATTAAAGTTTACACTCTCGAACACTGTACCTAATTTGAAATGTCCAAAGGCTGAAATGTTTTCTCTGCACCCACATTGAAGAATGGAACAAACTGCAAGAACTGTATAAAAATCAATTCAAAATATTAAATCTGGATGCTGCAAAAGATGAGGCCTCTATGCTTTGTTGAATTTCTTTGGAGGGTTTTGGGCGTATGTTAACAAAATGACAAAATCAATCTTGTGGTCTAATGGATGTTGTGTTATAGTAGAGAAAACCAGCTTGATGATAATACTGGCAACAGCCTGACAGAGACACAGACAAGAAACTGGAGGTTTGAATAAATCAACATCAAACCCACCAGTTACATTAGGGTGTATAAATGGGGACTTAACAATAATTCCACAAAGCACACAACAGCTGTCCATCATGATTTAACGGTTGTCAAATATCGCCTCCTGCTGACAAAAACGCTCCTATACATCTAACCCTAACCCATTTTTTATATTATTTATAATTAGAAATTATAAATACTGCAACTTTGATGGATATTTATCTCATGATATATTTGACATATACTAGCAATACAGGCCATGTCATCCATAGAAAGTCAATTAAAGACTAAACTTTTCAGTGCAAAATAAATATTTTTATTATATGAATAATAAATTGTCTATATATTATACAAAAATATCAGGTGAAGGAGTAGTGTTGCATGTCAACTCACAAGGAACTTGTAACGAAAATATAAAATACTATTGTATCTACTGTATTGTACTACTTTATCTGTAGTGTTTGCTCCCAGTTCTGGACACATATGAAACTATGGAGTGTTTTCTGTAGCAATGTGTCGTAACTATGTATTCTGCCAATGGTCAAACACAACTTTGTATTTCTCATTTCATAAACAGGAATGTTTCAATAGGAGAATGTATGCTGCTCTGATAGTGTTCACAGCTGCAGGTAGCAACTTGATAACCTGGCCTCCATTTTTGTTACAATGTTACAGTTCTCCACATTAATGGAGTTCACCCTGCAATTCATATTCATATTCAACATATTGAATGGAGATAATGGTGTAATGTGACAATTTTATAGCTTTAAGATATATATTCTGGTCTTCTTGAATGTAACCTCATGAGTTAATATTCCAAAGAAACTGTGTCATATTGGTTTTGTTTGAAAGAAACAAGAACTTAACTTGATCCAGAATGATGACATGGAACATCAGCAGCAGTGAGTTTTATTACAATCTCATGAAGCTATATTTGGCTCTTTAGAAAGAAAATGTCAATGAACAGTATGTACCGTACAGAGTACAATAATAAAAATAATGTTTTATTGAGGAAGTATCAATATTACATATTGTGTCTTTAAAATTATGGCAACTGTTGGTTTATTGTCTGTCCTTACTTATGAAAATGTTGCCCACCTCTAAAAATAACACCAACATTTTTTAACTTTACCGACATGTGGCTTAATACTGAAACAAAAAGGATTAGGCTTTCAGTGTCACAGAGGACCTCAACTAAATCTCTGCTCCACGTATAAATTAGACAATAAATTAAAGCCAGTGAAAGTCTTCAGATAGATTTGTACAAATACAAGGAGATACATAAACTAGTCTGTGTTAAAACAACAAAATCGAAATATCAAACCTAGAGAATCACAGTAATGGCAAGCTACCAGGAGGTGCCAGAATGATTCCGAACACATAGAAAAGTCCCATGAGGAGGTTGAGCTTGGCCGTCTTCTGGGGGATCTTGGCATAGTATCGGCTGCGGAACTGCCTCTCCAAGGGGAAGGCCATTGGCAGCGTGAGCAGAGGCAGCGCCATGCTGATGGTGTAACGGGTGGCGAGGATGCAGAAAAGCACATAGGGGACGAAGAGCAGGAAGTTGTAGAGGACATAGGAGAGCGTAGGACCTATGAGGATGGCCAGGGTGACGATGCCTGCCTGCTTGTCAGAGTCCATGTCTCTGGTGTTGTTGCTGTGGAGGATGGCCTCTGTGTTGAGCGCCAGCGGGACGGCGTACACTAGCGGCAGCACTGAGAGGTATCCCACCTGTACTGCGTGGGCAAACATGACGGCCAGAGGGCCGAATGTAATGAGGATTACCACGTCCCCTAGTGCCACGTACTTGAGGCCGATGCCTGCGGAAAAGAGCAAACAGAGGAGATATTTGACTATTTGATTAGTAGTCGTCCACACTTTATCATCAAATACCCAAGAGGGGTAGAAGGGTAGCATCTGTTTTCATCAAATTAGTGATCAGCATTTGACTTCATCAGATGATGATGATAAAATTATGTCATCAGGGTTATTTACTCGGACTAGCAAAAGCTCCTCCAGGGCTACAATAGACAACTATACACGTGTTTTCATAGGGTGAGTATTACTTCCCATGACAACTAAACCAACATTTGTTTCACTTCTTTGATGAAATATAGTCAACTGCACAGTATGAATTACAAAGTGAACATTAAAACAAGAAGCACAGTTCTGCATTTTGGTTACTAAAATGTTGATGCTGATGGAAGGTGTGCACTATACACCTCTGAACTACTTGTATTGCCTTTACTTTAATCAAAAGGTCAAAACTAGACCATTTTTTGTATACATTGCATTTTTGAACCCACACATTGTGTGTACGACACACAAATATTCACTTTTTGAGCATCAGACTCAAGTTGGTGTTTTTTCAAAGAGCAACATTTTTCTGGCACAAGTAGCCCAGTAACATCCAATCTCGCAGAGTGTATTTTAAGTAAAAGATGTATGCCTCTCCATGTGTGAGTGAATGTGAATGTGTGTGTGCTTTTGGTGACTGAGGTGGCCTATCAACTGAGGCAGCAATCCAAGAGATGCAAGTTTTGATTTACTCACCTCCAGTGTATAAAAAAGAGCTGGATAGTCCCCCAAAGTAAATAAGAGCTAGATGCTCCAGTCTGAGTGTGGACAGGAAGAAGAGCAGGGTGGCACACAGACACCCCAACGAATACAACAACGCTCCAAACATGACAACATCCTGCGGGGCCAGAATTTCGTCCACTAGAGTCCTATCGTCGCTCTTCTTGTGGTCAATCCCTTTGGAGAAGTCATAGTAGGTGTTCACAAGGTTGCCTGCCCCGTGGACTACGAGGACGGCCACCGCACACACCAGCAGGATGACCAAGTCCACAGAGCCATCAAGTTTATACGCCAGGACGCTGCCGAGGGCCACCGGCGTGAGGGAGGCACTGAAGCTCCACGGCCTCAGCGCCAGCACGTAGGCAGCACACTTCAGCCTGACATGTGAGGAGACGCGGGACATCTTCGACTTGTGGTTGGCTCCTAGCGGGTGATTGGTCATGTTATTCATGCTAGCCTGCCCTTGTTGGCCATTGTGACCATTAGATCCAGCCAGAGATAATGTCTCTGCCCTGCTTTCCATCTGCTCTTTGGCCATTTCTGTGCAAAGTGTCTACGGAAGCAGTGATGTTCCAAGATGCTAGAGTTTGATGTTCCTGCAGGAATAAAAACAAATTACAGCAGCTGGGTTAGGAACTACAATTAAGACATATGATCACATCACACCTGTTTTATCATTTTCACATTGGCTCCCAGTTTATTTTTGGGATGGATTTTAAGATTGTATTGATAACTTATAAGCCTGAAAACTAGTGGGACAGACCCAATCAGAAATTCCCTGAGGAAATAAAGTGGTTGTGTTCTTTTCAGTCTTTAAAAAAATATGTATATTTTCGAACGAAATGTTCCTTATTTATTTGGGATGCCCGGCTATTATTGGTCTCTCTTATTATTGTATTATTCCTTCGGGAATTTTAACAATTTGTTTCCTTGTGGTACAGCGCTTAGTACTTTGAGCTGAAAAGTGCTCTATAAATAAAAGGTTATCATTTTTATTATTTAATCAGAAGAAACACGGGATGGTTGACAGTGCATTGGACACACAAAGTAAGCCACACAAACTCTTACTGCACATAGTTTGACCATTGACTCAAACACAAAGAACACACAGTAATTATAGTTGCATGTCCACTTGCTGCAGCGGAAGTGGTCACCAGGTGGTCCCCAGCAGACACAGGGGTTATAAGGAGCGAGACAGTTCCTAACAGTGAAAGTCACCAACACTTGAACTCCAACGTCATGTGTGTGGTTTCTGAGCTGAGCTGACATTGGCTCGTCGGTGATCTTATTATAACACACATGTTATTCAACTGTTATACATCTCTCAGTCAGAGGGACAAACTCGATGGAGGATCCAGATAAGGACATCGATCCCCGGGAGGTGCAAACAACCCCTGGCTAGCAGCACCTGAGATTATGGGATTAGAGCTAACGCGCTAGCCGCAGAGCTAACGTCCTGTGTGCGGGGACAGCAGCGACTCACCAGCTATGTCCTCAGTGTCCGACCCCACCCGGGTTCCCCTCTGCCTGCAAACATGTTCCTGTGGCCCGCAGAGTCCGCTCCGTGTGTCCGCGTACGTGTCAACTTGGAGGATACGTGCCTGGCTGGCCACTGCTGTACATGACGGGCGCCATTTCCTCCGCTGCGAGTGCAACGTCGCATACGGGTCGAAGGGAACGCAGCTTCGCTCGCACAAGGTTCCGGCTTGTGTTTTACTCCGGGAAATAAAGACAACTAAATAAGAAAACATTTGATATAACGATAGAAAGTGTATAATCTCAGAGTAGAGTCATGTTTCATACCACATTGGACTTTATAGACCACAGAACGATCAAATGAAGGCTAAATTAAATACACCACAGAAGACGGAATATAAAGAAGCGGGGGGACTGGTCAGTTGTAACACTTGCTACAAATACAAAAAAAGTAATGCACATCATTACAAAGCAATTGGTAAATCCAGTCAAGTACAGGAACACAAAGCAGCAACAAAAAAAGTGGTTGCAAAAACAAATAAAACCAGACCTGCCCTTCTCCGTGTTTCCACCTGATCTCCCCGCACTTTTCTTTAATTTGTAATTTTTCTTTCCAAAATTCCAAAAATTGTCAGCAGCTCCTCGTCGGTTTGTCTGTGTATGAGCCCTTTGTGTCTATGAGCTGTATTTTGTAGCTGCTTGGATGTATAGCTGCCTGTTTACCTGCCCGCCAGCTTGTCCACACATCTACATGTAAGCCTGTTTATTTATCATTAGACTATCTTCACTGAATGGGCCTGCGGTTGTGTTTGCATTTGTTTCCAGCAGGGTGACAATACACCTGCAGGGTCTCTTGCCTGTGGGGACGGCAAAGTGAAGACACAACCCTGCTTGAAGTTGTACACATAGACAGTTTGTACAATACATATATAAAGACTCAACAACTTCTAAGTTGTGTTGAGTCAGCACAAAGGGCGAGTAAGGATTGGAATTGGCAATATATAGATATATTATATCTTTGCAAAAATTATATTGGTATTATAGTGAATAAAACTGGGCCTGATTACCCAGGGTTCCATTTGGCGAGGTCCATTGAAAAACCTGAATTGTGTGCGTGAATATGCAGTAGTCCACAACACTGTTTGTTTTTGGTTGTGTTGGCTGAAAGTTGTTTTTGCGTTTGCTTATATAATTGGTTGTGTTGTGTGTTTTTCCATCTCGACTTGTTTTAAATCTGTTTGTTTTGTTTACGTGGACGTGTAAGACTAAGCAGACACGGCCAACCAATGATGGTCTATTTGCCAACAGTTTTTGTTTTAATCAACTACTTCCAATATTTGCTTTAAGCTAAGTTAACCACTTGCTGCTTCGAGCTATGTATTTATGTATCGACAACTTTGTATCGATTTTTGTGAAGATCTGTCATGTGAACACGTTCCGGGGGTCTCCGGGGGGGCACCGTTGGGCCATTTTGCGACGCCAATTGAAAATTCCTCCAGAATACGTAAAATTTCACCACTTTCTAATTTTCTGCAAATTTTGGTAAGACACATTCATGCAGCCACTTACCAAAGCACAGTGGAGCTGATGGCTTACAGACTGAATAAAATGTTTCTTGGTATTATTCTGTAATTAAACATTGGAGTGGATAGAAATAACATGTGGGGTTCCTCAAGGCTCCACACATGGAACCTCTTCGTTCCAATAGAAGGAGTCAAGTAAAATTATGAAATAGGCCCTGTGGAATCATCTTATAATTTAATCTAGTTTTCAAAATTGTTCATAGTCCAACGTTGGGTTGAGGGTGGCAGGGTCAGTGGACAGATGATGTATGTGGTTGTGGACAATGGTGGAATACAGCCTTGTCATTTAAAAGATGATCTGGATCTTCCAAGAAGAGTTGCATAGCATCATGGGAGCAAAGAGAACTGGTTGGGATTAGGACACAGCTCTGGATACAACCCAATTTCCTTAGCCAGTAATTAAACAAGCTATTGACCAGAATTAAGAATACATGTATTGGCCAAAGCTGATCCATAACACAACCACATGGCTACCAAAAGTGAATCTGTTGCGTGTCTGAGGCAGAATTGTTTGCTTGAAAACATGTTGTTTGATGCCAGATGTTTAGAAGTTGTATTAAACCATGCAACATGCTTCTGGGATTCTTTAAATGAACATGAAACCACCCATTTTGAAAATGTTGCTAGAGATATTGATCTATTTTTACAGCAAACATTTGAACTCCATAGTCATAGTAAGAAATGACTTGTGTTACTGAGAACAATATGACTTTGTTCTGATGCATCATGACTGCATGGCTACTTCACACTATTGTGTTGATCATGCATTCTTAATAATCAGAATTAATATGTGTGACGAGAATGAACAAGATCACACATTGTCACACACATCAGTCTCTTTGCGCAGGCAATACTGTAATACATCTATATGCAACTTCACCACTAGATGGCACTAAATTCGACACATTGAACCTTTAATTCCCCTTGTGTATCATCTCGCCTTGATTGCTGTAATGCACTTTACTCCAGTTTCAGCCAGAGCTCCCTCCATCTTCAATTATTACAAAACACTGCTGCCCAGCTTTTCACTGAGACAAAAAGACATGACCACATTACATATGTGCTTTCCTTGCTTCACTGGCTCCCTGTTCAATTTCATAATGATTTTAAATTGCAACTGCTCCCTTTTAAGGCCTTAAATGTCCTTGCACCACAACACCGTTCAGACCTTTCAGACCTATTGACCTGCCTTCTTGACCACTAAGATTAATTTTTTCATCCTTGTAAAGCAGTCTGTAACATTGTTAAGAAAAGTGCCTCATAAATAAAAGTTTATTATCAATTTAAATAATGAAATGGTAAATTGAAACAATTGTCTTTGCATCTATCAATTGCAGAGCAAAGACTGCACCTAAAATACAGAATTTGTGCAAAAAACATAACCCCAAACCACACTTCAGCTTTTCCATTCCAGGGAGAGTCATCTGTATGTACCTGCTATGTTCCTGTCACCCTGTCCTCACTGAACAAAATAAACACTAACAAATCACAGAGGCAGCTTATGCAACTGGAGCGCTTTGACATTTTACAAAACTCTAAACAATAAATTGTTTGGAAAAACGCTGAAGCTGAATTTCCATTGAGTTGAAGACCTGGAATGTAAAAAGTGGATTTTGTTTGGAGTTTGGGAAGATGCTTCACACACTGACCATTCTCCCTCCATCCAAAGGCCTCTATGTCTGTGATCTTCCCTCCTGCAGAAAACGTGTGCCATATACTGAAGTACCTTTCCTTTTCCCGCAGCAGCGCTATTACATAAACCTTTGAAAGCCATGTTCAAAACGAGCCATCTGATTCCGCTTTAGCTCTTCTCCAGCGGCTGCAGCAAGTGGTTTTGATCGACAGGGCGCGTTTGGTTTTCATTAGATCGTCTCGCCGCTGACCCCCTGCCCCCTCTGGAGTAATGTGAAACCAGCCGTCTGGCAGCCGAGGCCCGAGAGGAGCCGAGCCGAGCCGAGCCGAGCCGAGCTGCTGTAGACTGCGCTGCCTCCACCGCCCGGTCCGCAGGCTGCGCCGCCGCCGCCGCACATCGGTCCGCGCAGCGACACACTGCCGAGACGTGCGATGGCAGAGAAGTAGTGCTCCTACATGCTGAACCTGTGCACTCTTCACTGAGGAGATCTTATTGTTATAACTTTAGCTGGAGGTGTGATATCATGGGCAGCTGTCAGACTCCCAGAGGCCGGGGCTCCGCTCCTCTGCTGGCCGCGGCGCTGCTCACTCTTCTGTCCGCGGGGATGCAACCAGCCACAGCCTTTCCCTCCTGGAGGTTCGAGGTATGACCACTCCATCACATGCATGTCCCCGCAGCTCCAACAACACAATGTGCACTTTTTTATCATCAAGTTGTGTAGGTGAGGTGTCGTTTTCTTGATCATCTCAGGGAAATTCAACACCAAACTCCATTCAAAATGTTAGGACTTATGATTTATTATTTCTTCTCTGCAAAACGTCACACCAGGAATGCTTCTGGTTGAAATGCTTTTGAATAACCAAAGGCCACTTTCAAATTCGGCATAGACAGTATTGTTATCACATGAGGTAACGGATATTTAAAGGGTAAATGATTTGTAAATTTACAAGTTAATTACTAGTTTATACTCATAAGAATGATTATAATAGCATTATACAATATACATTTGTAATTACAAACTATGTATAAAGTTTATAACTTCCTGACTAATACACCAATAAGATACTATATCTTTTAAGTTTTATGAAAGATAAAGGTAGTGGGTCCTTTATACCCCAAATTATCCCAAGTTTGTACAGATGAATAACCTGCTTCATCATATGCAAACTGTGCATATTTGACATTGAGTCAAATTTAATTAAATTATGAAAAGTGTGGTCTTCAGTATAGAAATAAACAGGTTTCAGGATATTCACAGGTAAAACGAGAATAATTCATTCACTCCCATTATTTTCTTTTGCTATTATTGAGTAAAAGTCTTTATCTTTTTAAGACTTTAAACAAGAACCCACTAACTATGCATTTTACATCACTTCTCCGGTTTCCTTAAACGTATTATCAGATTCAATCACTTATAATTTAGCAAACGCATTACATTAAATTAACGTTGGTTTTCTTTTAGAAGGTGGATGAATCATATAATTAGGTTAGGAATGGAATGGATCCCGGTGCACTGGTATCTTCAGTGAATTGGATAAGCGTGTTAAAGGCTCTTATATACTACTACGTGTCCGTTTCTCGGAGAGGTCTCAGCAGGGGACAAAGAGTCTTTTTGATTTTTACTTCTCCGTCAGTCTACGTCCGGAAAAAATTCACCGCCAAACCCATAGGTGGCGCAACGGAAGACGAGCTCAGAGAAGCCTACCCCATTTGGGAAGAAGAAGTCCACGTGTCTCTGTTTACATGTTAGCTTGCGTCCCACACACTGAGCCATGGCAACTAACAGAACTAAATAAAGTGACACCCAGCGGGTCAAAATGCTGATGTAATCGTTTCTTAGCGCAGCGGTTCCCCGGTCTTGTTTCCGAACTGTGTTGCTGATTCCACAGCTTGAATCTGCTTGAGGCTACATGTAGCTAGAAGCTACACGGACCTAGCTCCCCCCCAGCTTCCACACACAGTCAGCAGGGACTCCCGACACTAACTACTACTATCCAGTGTTTGCTTCTAACCTGACGGTATTATAGAAACAGTGTCATGATAGAAGTGGAATTAAAGTCGTGACGGCGGGTTCTTGCACTGTTACCACCGCAGTTAGCATGGTGGCTAGCCTAGCCCGCTAGCCTAGCCTGCTAGCGCCGTTTTGAAAGCTCGTTATAACCGTATGTGACCGTGCACACATGCCCTCAGTGCTCTAACGAGCCACCGTCAGCCGGACAACTCCGCTGGCTTATCACACACGTCACATTAATCGTAGAATCATAGTTGTGTTCGTGTTTGTTGCTACATGTAAACAGGAAGTTTGAGGTCCGGAAATACGGAAATGACGTCATACGGAAATTATGTCGTTCGCGGACCAATCACAGCCAAGAGCGGTCCGTCGGGTCTCCAACATGAAGACGGATAGTTAGAAAAATCAGACGTGTACGAAAAGCTGTCCGAAGCCCTCGGAGAGGACGTTTCACGACGGATAGGGCGGTCTTATCTGTCCGTAATAGAAAAAACGGAGAGGCATAAATTGGCCTTAACTCCACACGACTTCAATCACTGCCACCCACCACTCTCCCCCTTTATATGGCAATCAAGCCAGGCTGCTTGTGAGGATTATATAACTGACTTAGATAAGCTTGTGGCAGGCTGGTGAATAAAGAGGTCAGAATGCAGTCAAAGAGCATTTTAATGAGCTCTCTTTTATCTGTACTGAAACTAATGCACTGATATATAGGAATCCTCAGGGTCAGCACTTACTGGCTTTAAAGTTTGGTTTAACACCCCCTGGTTCTGCCTTCATGGCTTATTCATCTGTATTTGTGCCACAGTGGGAGATGAGATTTGCAGTCAAAGACACAGGAAGACCTGAGCTGGCTTTACTGCAGTAAACACCTCATGAATCACTGCACGCAAAACAGTGGCAGCTGAGGTCAGGAAAGCAACTTCTGCCTAAAATAATGACCGTTACGTACAATGCAATATAGAAGCATTAAGTCAGCAAGAGGCAAGAGACGTCATCCAGTGCAGCAGCCGTGTCGGAGCGCCTGCCAGACGGCCGGCCCCTGCTTCTCTATTTTGGTAAGGAAATGAAGGAAGTACGGCATCTACTTGTCTTGACTGGGAAAAGCAGGATCAGGAACCACACCAAGATATGGTGTAGAATACAAAGTGGTTGAGGTGGCTTTGATATTTTCTCTACATGCACAGGATCTTTTCCCCCCATGCAGTAGGAAAATGCTGGGGCGTGGGTTTCAAAGGCTTTGCTTCTTCTCCTGTTTATCAGATTTATCTTAGGACGCCTGGGCTCTGAACCACTGCCTTAAAAGTACCACTGCATTATTTTTCATACCAGTGTATTAGTCAGACACCAATACACCTGAGTAGAAGCTCTGGACACGAAGGGGAATTTTATTTTTATTCACGAAAAACATTGTGGGACATGACCCTCACAAATCCACTGTCCAAATGGGATTGGGGAGGGAGTTTTAGATGCTGTTGTGAAGTCTGACACACTTTTCTGAAGCATGGCCAACTCTTGGATGTGTCCTGAATTCTAAAAGGACATTTCCAACACGGTTAAGACAATTCAGCAAGTGTAGTTTGAAGCATACTGAGGCTTTTACTCTTGCTGAACCCTGTGTGTCATTGGCATGTGTATAGACATGTATTCTCATCAGTCACAAGTACATGATGTTAGGGTTGAAGTAGGAAATGTGCTAATTTCAGAGAAATCTAGATTCAGGGTATGTGCATATAGCAGTTTTTCACTTTTGATGTAGTTGTCTTTGAATTGATCCCTGTGGACAGACGGTCTTCCTGCACGAGCACAAAATTAGCTCCTTGGTTTGAATCACGGCTCGACTTCAAGTGTTGGAAAGTAGATTTACTACTTAAACCCATCTCCATAAAGAGTTTTAGATTTTATCAACTGGTGCGAGCACTATTATGGAGTTTTGCAGCCAAGACAAACCACATCTTTACTTCAGTCACAGAATATTAATGAAATCCTTTCAAAGCTATGAAAATAGTGCAGAATCTAGGTGTGATTATTTTTCGAGTCTCTGTCGCCCATTCCCAAAGGGTCATCGGGTACAACCTATCCGTGAAAAGGATCGTATTTAATGTTTGGAAAGTACTTTTAGTGCTGATCACTTCCCTTTTCAAAGAGATGGAATGCCCTTGCATGAAAATAACTTCTACAAGCAAAATGCTGAAATTATAGCAGTTGAGCAGTTTTAGCTGTCAAGATAACAAATGTAGTCTAATGCCTGCAGCTACAAAAGTCATACTTTTTCAAAGACATGTAATAAGCAAAGAATTCAACGTATCTCATTGGATTCCTTTAAAAGCCTAACCGAGGAGTAAGACTGCATCCTCTTTCAATTAGAGCATAGAACCAGTTTCAGATGTCACAGATGCTCAGTTCCTAAACTTCACTTCACGGTGCGAGCTGATTAATTAAAGGTTTTTCTTTGTCCAAGGAAGAAGCTTACACCACTGCCTTACTCATCGGGATCCGCAAAGAGGCCCGGTCACAAGTGCTTCACCTCTCCAGGAACAAGCGCTACACCCTCACGCCGGAGCAGCTCAAATGGGACAAGTTTAAGCTGACATACAAGTATTGGTTTGAAACTCTTTCTGTAGTCAGCAAAGCAGGAAAGTGCAGCTTTAGGGAGAGGGGAACAAAAAGTAGACAAATACTTCTGGGAAAAAACAGTCCGAGTGCATCATCTGACATTGTTTACCTAACAGAACGCTACTTGCATTTGAAAGAGGGGGACTTATAAAGCCCAACCTTTGGATGGTGCACTAGCTGTTTGGAGAAGTTCCAGTCACATTTAATTATTTCTGGAGCTGTAAAATGACGATCTTACAAACCTAAAAGTCCTGTAGAAGACTTTAGACTGAGCTAGAGAGTTTTGATCATGGTGTCCTGCAATCTAAATGGAAGATTCAACTGACAGGTCAGCAGATAAAAAGTAAATCGATTCGGAATTAGTCGTCTTCATCTCCTCCATATTACAAACAAATCCACATTAGTCTAACTCCAGCTGATACATCAGTGAGTATGAAGCCACACAAATGGAGCTGTACTTACAGTACTTGTGGGATTTCTGGTGTGTCTGCACAGTAGCTATTGCGTTTTGGCAGATTGCTCTGCTGTAGAGGGATTTGTGTGGAGACCAGTATTAACTACCCACTGCTGTTGTGTCTGAGCAGGTTGCTCTCCTTCCCAACGAACCTGATCAATGCCAGCGACACGCGTCGGGGGATCGCGAGGGCTTTTGGCATGTGGAGCGACGTCTCGCCGTTCGGCTTCAGAGAGGTGCCAGCTGACCAAGAAGCAGACATTAAGATTGGTGGGTAAGCTGCATGTGGCTGTATCAGCCCGCAACAGATGTTCCTTGGCTTCCAGTTCCAGACTTCTGCTTTGTCGTTACTGTTTTTCTGTCTGCGCTGTCATCGCTGAAATGCCTTGGCCTCCAAATTCATTAAATCACGCCACCGCAACTATATTACCAAGCTTATATTTAGCTTGATTCATTATTCTAAATGAAAACAATAAAAGCTTAACAACTTCTATGCATGTCGACCCATGGGGAAGACGTCTAAATTAAGTGTATCTGTCCCGTTGGGTGCTAACGCTGTAGTCCTGCATAAATTCTCAGCGACAGTGAAAGGAATGGTCGTCATAAACCTCTGTCTTTAGTAATTCATCATCCCCCTGCTGTAGTCCACACACAGCAGAAGCAATGGAGTGAGGGTTTCCCTCCACGGCTCTGAGGTATGCGTCTGTCTGTGTTCTGGCAGGCTTCTACCCCGTCAACCACACAGACTGTCTGCAGTCCTACTTGCACCATTGTTTCGACGGCATCACGGGAGAATTGGCTCACGCATTCTTCCCGCCAACAGGCGAGATCCACTTTGACGACCATGAATACTGGATTCTTGGAAACATGCGCTTCAGCTGGAAGAAAGGTATGTGTCTTTATCATGTTTGTTGAAACCGCTGATATTTAATCCAGAAGGTGATGGAGGCAGCAGACCCAGAACTGGACAGCTCGTGGGGGGGGGATGGGTCAACATAAAGAGAAAATAATCACATATCTCTGTTGCAGGAGTCTGGCTCACAGATCTTGTCCACGTGGCAAGTCATGAAATTGGACATGCCCTGGGACTCATGCACTCCTTGGACTCGAAAGCGATAATGCACCTGAATGCAACTCTGACAGGGCGCAAGCTAATCACACAGGACGAGGTGTGGGGGGTGCACCGTCTCTACGGTATGTTCATAGATCCCATGTTTCTTACAGAGGACAAATGAGGAAGTTCTTTGTAGACATTTGTAAATAACTCTTAGGCCGTAGTCAGTCATCCAAGACAAAGATCTAGAGTTAGTCAAACTTATTGGGTCTCTTAATATATTAAGACATTCCTCCAAAAGGTGAATAACTAAAACCTCATAATACCAAGTGATAGGACTGATGGGCCGAACTGACAGCGACTGCTTGTTTGATCCAGAGTAGTCTGGTACCGATGCAGCACCAGGGAAGCTTCACCACAATCGGACTAAAAGAACCAGTGCCCTGTGTGACATCTACAACACTTCAACAGAGCAAATCAATAGAAGAACGACTGTGCTACTGCTGTCATCATGAGGGAAACCTTTACACCATCTTAACCTGTGTTTCTCATAAAAGATTTCAAACTAGGATAAGTCAGAGTCCGTCATGTAGTCAGCAAAGTCTGGTCCCAACATTTGAAGAATTCATCTAGATCCTCTTATGAGAAACTAGTGGGACAAAACCAGCCATCCATCTTTGGTCACAACCGATCAGAATGTCGACCACAGTCTTTGACGACTGACACTTAAAGCCAACGTGGCATAAATTAATACTATATAAACTACTCATGAGTCATGATTAGTGTGTATTAATAGGGAGTCATTTTCATTGGAATAAAAAGCAGAAGAGGGATCCAGATTATTTAGCTGCTTACTGAGAGCTGCTGTCTGATCTTCCTCCTCCTCCTCCTCAGTCAATCTCCTCCTCTCTTCCAGGATGTTTGGACCGGTTATTTATCTGTCCAGCCTGGGCTCGGAAAGGCTATTGTGACAGCAAGCGCAGGCTGATGCAGAAGCACTGCCCCTCCATCTGTGATTTCTGTTACGGTAAGACACAGCAGCAGCAAAAAAACAGCCGCGGTCCAAGGGGAAAAAAAAGAGAATACGTTTTCTCTCAATTGAGCAGCACAAGGAGCTGCTGTGAACCGTTTGCCAACGGAGCAACGGGAGCCAACAGGTCCAGCCATGCAGAGCTGTGATGGGGGCTTTCAAGAATTTCATTTGAAAGGAAATTGCTCTTACTACTGAAGGAGTGTGCGTTTACTTCTGGAGAATAGCAGCAGCCCAGAACACAAACAGAGCAGAGAGGGTACCTGTTGTCTCCTGTATCTCTATGAATACTGATATCACATCTGCAGTTTAACAGCCTAAGCCTCTTCAGGCTTCTTTGCGGTGTTCTGGTGCTGAGCCCTCTGCTGCACAACAGGAAGTGGCTCCTTTAAACCCTCACAGCTCACGGATTGTTGTGGCCGTCTGAGATTTTTTGTCAGCAACAGGGGACAGTGTGGAGACAGGCAAGAGGATACGATTCCTGGCTCGCAGTAATCTGTTCCTCATTGTTGATTGGGAGATGTTGTACGGCTGTGGAAAATTCCTGAGTCAGTCCAAACCCGCTGGAATTTCAGACTGTGGCTTGAGGGTTAGAGACACACAAGGTCAATTTGGATTTTTGTGGCATTAACGAGAGCGACTGCTTTTAAGCAGAATTTGAGTTGATCAGGAGGCAGACTGTTGTGTTTGTCAGGAACCAGATGGGAGAGATTATGACGAGAAGGCAGTCACGGCACCAGCAGGTCAGGGGAAGTGAAAAATAAACGTGATAAGGTTTGCATCGAAAATTTTGACCCTAATCGATTTCCGTGGTGTTTTTGAGAGCGTGACAATTCTAGATTATGAGATGCACTGAGATATATTGTAAACTATATCTCTTAAACTTCTGCATAGTAGTATAAGATGATCAATGCATGGACAGGAAAAAAAATAAAGTTGTGATTTTGTATGTATTTTCTGAGGATTTCCTCTCAATCTTCTTCCAGAATTCCCGTTCCCCACAGTGGCTCCCACACCGACTCCACCAAGGACCAAACACAAGTTAGTTGTTGAAGGCAAGAAGCTGACTTTTCGTTGCGGGAAGAAAATAGCATCAAAGAAAGGCAAAGTATAGTGAGTATCTCTCTGGGATCTTGGCCTACTTGCAGCAATGCTACAGGACCATTTCTCTCTGCACTGTCTGACGTGTCAAACCCTCTTTTCAGCTGGTACAAAGACGGGGAGCTGCTGGAATTCTCTCACCCAAACTACATCTCGCTGACAGACGACCACATCACCATAGTGGCCAACGCCATCAACGAAGGCACATACACCTGCATTGTGAAGAAAAAAGACAAAGTCCTCACTAACTACTCCTGGAGGGTACGCGTGCGCTTCTGAAAGCCGAGCCGCACATTGAACAGGACACAGTCACCAGGAGACCTCATTCTCTAGGGCACATAGTTCTTTTTATTTTTTAAGAAAATGTTTTCCTGAATCTACCACACACACAACTGTCTTGTCATTTGTGTAAATGTGTTTTCATATGTTCAAATAATAAATGATCCGTGACCTGTAGTCTTTTTGTGAAAAAACTACCTGACAGGGAAAAGCCAGTGAAGACAGATCTTTTATTTGGGGATGAATAATACTTGTGGCCCTCGTCAGCTGTTTGGGACGATGTCTGCTCTGCCTTCGTTGAGCCTGGACCTCTTCAAAGATCTTCCTGCTAAGACAGTCATGGCGTGCAAAGCCACCCAGGGGTTCATGGGGTCTCCCTTAAGAAAAGGGGGCTAATTTGCTGGATAGAGCTCAATTTAAATCACGATCAGATTCTAGAGAAGGTTCGAAGACAAAACAAATGAAAAAGTGCCCATGTCTCTAATGTTTGTTTTCAGTGTTACAGAAGCCCTTTGCGTCGAGGCATGCCATCTGAGTAATTTACACACTAACCAAACTAAGCTAATAAAGCCAGAATAAGCAGTGTTGTCTACAGCCTGTAGAACAATTTGGACCTTCGACCGCATATGGAACACCTCAGACGTCTAGCTGACTTTACTATCCTCGCAGTGAAGCCAGCAGTCTGTCTCCAGAGGCCCAGCAGTCAGCTCCACTAGCAGCTCTCCTTCCAAGCTTATTCAACACCACCAGGTGTAATAATCTGCAGAAGGGCTCCGCTGGGGTCTGGGGATAGATAAAACTGATTAATGAACATTTCCATTCAGTGCTGGCTCTAGAAGTCCAGAGACGAGGGTATTTTTGCGCGAGTATTCCAGCGAAAGCAGCGAGTGATCTTGCAGGCAACGAAACTGCGCTGTTTATTTTTCTTCCGCTCGAAATCAAAGAATTTATTGGTTTAATACTGAAGCTGCAGAGCCATTTCCAAACAAAGGCAGAGCAAATTCTGGGCCTCTTTACGCCTGAAAGAACAAAGTACTGAGACAAAGTGTGCAGTGCAAAGAATGACATCACTTTTGGACAGCGACTATTAAATTGGGTTCAAGGCTTCTTTTTCTTTTCTTTTTTCAAAAGCTCGACTTCCCTGGATTTTTTTTCCTCCCGTGGCAGTGTGCGGTTGTGTTTACATAGCTTGTACAGAGTTTATAAATACGGGGAAAATGGCAGACCAAACAAAGTTTCAAGCTTTATTTCTAACAAAAACATCATCCCGCTGTCATCAAGTGAGCTGACAGGCCCAAGTAGATTTTTAACATTATGCTGGAGGGAAAACACAGCCAATTCTGCATCATTATACAGTAGCTCCGGCAGCCAGGAAATGCCAACCATTTATAAAATCAGCTCCTCTCTCATGAAGTATAAAAGGGAAAATAAAAATAAAAGTCTAACATGATAGCTGAACGTGACAGATTTATGACAGAAGTTGGTTAAAAGTAGAGGGAAAATTCTAATTTGTTTTGAGCCACCAGTCTTGCTGTGAGACAGTCCTGACTATTTGGTGAGAGTTGTTATGGATCAGACAGTAATCCAAAAAGTCCCAGAACTCTTTGCTCCCCCTCTTCCTCAGTGCGACAGCCAGGTGTTGTGCATTCCTGGGCTCAGAACTTGAGGCTGAATCCTGGGCCAACTGCTGACACTCCCTGGTTGCTGGTCGTCAGGTGGAAGCCGGTGTCTTTCAGGTCATCGTCACCCTAAAGACAAAGTGGATACAAAGCTAACTTTCATCACATGTGTATTGTTCAACTGATAAATACAATACTGAATAGACTCTAATTAGTCATTGTAATTGTATTCCATTGTATGCACGAACATGTTTATCATTAATATTGTTGTTATTCTTCCTTGGTTTCGAGTGTAAATTTATTGATAAGACAAAAAATATCACCGGTTACATCCACTGAAAAAAATATCAGCATCATCAGGCTTTATAAAAACAAACTTCAGGGTGGGTAGGCCCACTGCTGAAAACATTAAGATCTAAAGTGTGCTCATCATGGAAAACACAAGGAGGAAATACGCGGACACAAAGCAGAAGCCTGTAGGTCTGTAATCTATTTAACACAGCCTAGTAGCTGTATGTAATGGAGAAAGTGGAGCCTGATGTCCTTACCAGTTGACTGTAGCCCAGGCCTCCCTCGGGGGGACGGGGACTGGTGCCTCTCTTCACCCGCTGCTGCTCGCTCTTGGCCGGCCAGGTGGGGAACATGGACGGTTCGATGGGCAGTGGCGTCTCTCTGAAGTACTCGTGCTTCAGTGCCTCGTCGGACACAATCCTCTTACTGGGGCAGTAAGTAAGGAATCTGGAAAACAGTCGGGGATCAGGTTGAGATTCTAATACAATGAAGAAACGTTTTGGTAGAGAATCCCATGCCACTGGGAAGCTCAGACTGTCTGCACATCGTAGGTGGGCTCAAGCGTGGAGGTGATGTCTATCCGAGCCACAGGGCACATGGGGCTGATGCTGGCATTCGAAGGAGATAATCTTCCACTTTTGTCTGACTTATTGTTTGTTTTGAAATTCCAAGAATGTCGGCCCCTTCCTGCACCTGTCGGTTTGATCCTCCCCGGTGCTCTGCTGATTTTTATCTGAAGCATACAGACTTGTTTATACCTAGAAAAGGGCAATGAATCACCTAGTAGAAGCGAAAACCAGTAACATTCAGCATCTTTAGGCTCAGGATTAAAATCTAAATCTCTTTTCTATCAAATCTTATAAGAGTTTGAAGAAGATCAGACGGGCTCAGGCAGGACGATCAATGCCTTGACCTTCAAACACTTTGCTACACAGAGGGGTGTGATATTCCAAACAGCTCTGTGATGTCTACCTGCCATCCTAAACCTCCAAGCGCCTTTTACACAGTTGTCTGAGGTTTTTCAAAGAGTCATTTTTACGTGTTGACCTCCTGCAGTGTGAATGTGTCCCTGAGTAAATGCTCCATGAGTCTTCTGACAGCTGGAAAGCTTCAGCAGCGTTGGCCATGCGCCAAACTTCCACTGAACCATGATCCCTCTAGCAGCACAGTGGACATGTTGTTACCGTCCTCTGCAGCTGCGAGGAGAGGCCAGTGGTATGGTTCTGTCATTTACAGGTGCAGGCAGAAAAGGCTCTGTGGGTGGGTTAAGATCTGAGAGCGCCAAATGTGGAGAACCGCGTCTCTGCTCTTTGGAGCTGTTAAACTATGCTGATCTCTGGAATGTGCAAGATAGAATTATAAGACTGTTACTCTCGATGTTTAAAAATGATTTCCCCCATTAAATGTGAGCTTTCAAAAACATTTTCCTGTAGCGTGGAGCATCACCATGGTGAGTGTGTGTGTGCTTGTTGGAGAAACAGAACAGGAGGATGGAAAGAGACTGCTGCTATGGTGTGCTGATAAATTACCAGTCCACTACCAGTCATGTTTGAAGTCAACTTGCCAGAAATGCACTGACTGAATAAGAAGCTCTGGAAAGACTGAGAGAATGTGACAGAGCAGCACCGCGCTCATCCAAGTAAGGCAGTTTCCAGTGTAGGCATGATGCTAATTGTTACTGATATTGGTGGTTGATATTTGCTTTTCACTGACCTGTGATCATATTAGATTCTGATGGACTGAAAATACTGCCATAAAATATTTTTTATACAATGCATACATGGATATTTTTTTTTTTTCTCCTTATCGATCATTGATAGACCAGACTCTTAACGCATTAAGAACCCCCGCTCTTCTTCTTCCTCTACCTCAAACCAGTCTGCTAAGCTGCTTTCAGACATGCACTGAAACTCTGGAGATTCTCTCCACTTTCTCCTGAGGAGGTGCATGTCAGAGTGAGAGCCTCCTGATGTTACTTCCTGGCTCTGCCTGTTGCACCCGGCTGTTCCACCTCTCAACTTTATAATGCAGAGGATTTGTTGCTGATGTGATCGCATCTGTGCAGAGCACCTCTCGCTGTGTTGTGTGTGTGTGAAAGGCAAACTGCAGGTGAAGTCCAGACCCAATTCTCCAGACTTTACCACAAATCATGTCTAAAAATGGCTTTATCCAAAACTCAGCATTAAAAACTATTTTGCAGGCTAAGGGCGCTATTAAACAAACAACATTACTCATTATGCATTTTGCCTTTCCTACGAGTATATCAACGAATCAAGATGCATCTCATACGTCACATTTCTTTAAAAACAATGACATTATGATGAGATGCGTGTTTCATTCGACTCTGACGGGAGAAGCACGCAAGATGGTCAAAAAATTTTAAAAAGGTATATACACCCATATGTCGCATCTGATCTTAGTCATTAGTTTCTGTCAATTGTTTAAAACACCGGCAGCAACTGGCACACAGCTGGAACACCATGCTGAGCCTCATTGTGGTGCAGTGAAGATGCAGTGTTGTGTGGAATAAGACAGTCTTTAAGAACCTACTTGTTCATGAGGTCAAAGCCCTGGTCTGAGAGCAGCGCTCCAAATCGCTTTCGCAGGTTGTTGTAGGGATACTCTGTGAAAGTCATCTTCTTCACAGCGGGCAGCTCGTTGTAGCCGGGCCAGATCTTCTCACTCGGTGACCCCAAATCCTACAGGCAACACAGACAAGCCGGCAGACAAACTATGAGTGCGAGGACACATGCATTTGAGATATGTCCTATTTGGCAGAACATTTCATCAACCACAGACATGTGGTAATCTACCAGTCCCAAGTACATTTCAATACGTTAATTCATCACCGGTGACGTCGGTAGGATGACAGTCTCAGTGACATCAGTCCTCACACAGGGCTGTCCCGCCTAATGCAGATCTACTGAAAATTATTCAGCTAACTCTGATGAGCTTCTTGGTTAAATAACTTCATCAGCTGCACTGACATTTACCAACAGCTCTACCCTGTGGTGTACTGCAGAACTGCAGGCTGGTATTCAGACATAGGACACACAAAAGTTCAGCAGGCAGTTAACAGAAGAGCTAAATATAATTTATGGTGAGGATTTATTTCATTTTATGGCGGAAAATGACGACATTTACCTTAAAAATCTTGTTAATTTGGTCAATTTCAGATTTTCCAGGGAACAGAGGCTTCTGGGTCAGGAGCTCGCCAAATATGCAGCCCACTGACCACATGTCCACAGCTGTTGAGTACTCCTGCGGAGAGAAGAACAAACACAGTGGCAGTCCACAGAAACATAAAATCGACAGCCTTCCTGGCAGATTTCTATGTTTGACATCGTCTTGCATGTAAAAGTGAATGTGCTCCGACAGGCTGGGTTTGTAACTGATACACCATGAAACTCAAATGGTGTTTCTCAGTATTTGGCATCTTTAAATCAAATGCTTAATGTCTCTAGCTTAAACCAATGCATAGGTATTTCATCTGCTCCTGTGATGTGGGGAGGTAGTGTGAACTTGAATTCTCACCTTGGCTCCAAGCAGCAGATCTGGTGAGCGGTACCACAGGGTCACCACCACAGGTGTGTACGGCTTCAGGGGGGAACCGTACTCCCGCGCCAAACCAAAGTCACCAATCTACAGTAGAAGACAGATGGAGGGAAAAATTTACTTTAAGACACTTTATGTTGAGTAGAGGGGTGGATTTTGTTAAAGGGATACTTCACCGAAAAATGTACTCATTATCTACTCACCACTCTGCCGATGGAGGGGTGGGTGGAGTGTTTGAGTCCACAAAACCTATTGTGACTCTCAGTTTAGGCTAAAAACATGGAGTAAATGACTTCGTTTCGGGTCGAATGTGAATGTCGGGACTTGTGGACACTTGGATGACACCACATGAGCTGTATGGAGGCATGTTATGTTTTTTCTGTCGTTTTATTAACTCTGAAGTGTTGGTCACCATTGACTTCAATTGTATGGCATTCTTCTGCAACAAGGTTTATTTCTGAGACTCCAGGAGTGCTTTGTGGACTCATAAACTTCACCCAACCCTCCATAGGCATAGTAGTATGTAGAAGAGTTTGTAGAGTGAATTTCATTTTTCGGTGTCCTATCCCTTTAAGCCCTTAACATTTCATAGAAAATGAAATGATAGCACCACACATGATACGTGTTGAATTTGGAAAGATGTATGATGGGTTGTGATTTTAATTTGCTACTGTCATCTTCCATTAAATTCACACTGTCTGTTTGAACCTGGTTTATGTACACATGGACCCAGCCTGTTAATAATTTTGTCAGAAGTTCATGCTCCAATTGACTTTTAGTAATCATACGATGTTTGTGCAACTGGACTGTGGCGCGACTAGCTTGGAAGAAAGTTGTGCATCATTGACAGATGAATTAAAGGAAACCCTTTTTCGGAGTTTGTGTATTGATACGTCTATATTATGTATTTTTTTAAGGGAAATACTTTTGCCCCTGTACTTTTTTTTTCAAGGTAATATTTATTCAAACTATAATTCCCTTGCTGGACAGGAAGAAATTTCCTAACTACCCCAAAAATTCTATCTATATCTCTTTTAAGTAATGTAAGATTAAATACTCCAACTGTAAATATCTTTTTCAGACTTACTTACTGCCCTTTCACAGCAATATATAAACTAAAATATGTGTTTGGATTGGATAGTCCACTTCCCTTTATGATCATGCACCTAAAATCATTTTGATGCTTTATTTTTTACGTGACTGCTGAATCCAAGAATGAAAAATAGTTAGGACTAGAATTACAGATATTGGAAACACCAAAACTACACATCCAACTTTAAGACTGTTTAGGTCGTCTTTCTGAAGTGGAAAAGGAAAAATGTAACATAAAACAAATCGGCAGTGATTGTAAAACGGCTTTACTTTAAATTACATAATTGCAGAATTAGATTTTGCTCCAGACCCTTTAGATGCTCTCTAGGATCTCAGGAAAAGTATCTGTTGCCAAGCTAACAACTAATGGAGATCTAATTAAACCATATCGATGGGATCCACAGTCCTAAATGTACCTTGAGGATTCCCTTGTGGCTCAGCAGCAGATTGGACGTCTTCAGGTCACGATGCAGAATCCAGTTGTCATGGAGATGTCGGACTCCTCGAAGCAGCTGAATCATCAGAGTCTTTACTTCACCTAAAAAAAGGGTCATGATTTAAAATAACTTTTTTGAGATGCAAGAGGGACCTTCACTGCTAAAGGTCACATCTACATCTGCAAGACAGAACATATTTCTATCAGATGGACCACAGCTCCATCTTGTCTAAAAATCACCTGGTAGGAAGGGCTGCTTCATTGTTTCCATCAGACTCTTCAGGTCATGTTCTACATAGTTCATCACAATGTAGATCTTGTCCATATTGCTTCCAACAACTATTTCCTGGTGTAGGGAAAGAGCAGATACGATTATTTTCTTGAAAAGCATCAATAAAAGCATTGGTGCCTATATAATAATTTTCTAATAATAATAAGTCTTCTCACCCTCACGGTGACGATGTTTGGGTGTTGAGCTTTCAGAATGGTATTGATTTCTCTTAAAGAGGTTATGGGGAAGCCCTCCTTCTCCTTCTCCATCTTCAGCCTTTTCAGGGCCACAATCTCATCTGCAAACATTAGAACGCATTTACTGTCTATTCAAATAACAAGACTGATAATCGTCAATGCAAATCTATCTGGTCAGTTTTTTCTCATACCAGTCTTTTTGTCCTTGGCTCTGTACACTACACCATAGGTCCCCTCCTCTATTCGGTTCAGACACTGGAACTCCTCAACACTGCGACAACCCTGAAAACAAACAAACCAACAATATAACTGACTTTAACATACAATCACTTGTATAAGGGGATTACATACACATGGGGGATGTAGTTTGTGCTTATTTGGTGCCGACCTGTAAAGCAGGCAGGTACTTTGGCAGCTCCTTCTTCAGCTCCACAGGAGAAATTGGGGGAGAGTCTGGGATGTAATTCTCTTCGGGAGTGGGGGAGCGTGAGTGGGTCTGAGACTGAGGAGTGGGGTCACCATCACCTGCTTCATCCTCACCCTCCTCATCATCATCATCCTCCATGTCTTCTCCACTTTCCTCTGAGTCGTGGTCGAAACGGGACTCGGGCACTGCAAGGTGAAGGATTAAGTTAGTTCCTTTTTTTTCTGCTTAGTGATAGTTTATAAATATTAGTAATATTCTGAAAGCAACTAATCACAATTCAAAATGTAAGAGTGACTGTAAAATTCAACAATAACAAACATAAATGTCACAATCTGGATACCATAGTAATCTGAAGCAGAAAAAAAGGTCCTATACTTTTCACTCTTGTAATCCAAAATTTGTTTGTGTTTTCCAGTGTAAACCTCAGAATTAAAAGACTTGTCAACATGTCCCAAGAAGACTTTGGGCCAATTACAGAAAGTTGTGGACATCGCCGTTACAGCAACAGAATCATTTCTCAGCTTCAAACCCACCTGCAGGGATGTGATTTCCATTTTCCACTTCACTCAAGTCTTCCTCCGACTGCTCGTCCTCACTCACATCCTCTGAAAAGAAGGAAGCTGCTGTGTTAAATCTGAGAGGCTGTAAAACTGAACCTGTCAAAGTAACAGAAGTCATACTAGTGGAGCAGTTTTAAAATGTTCTACCTGCACTCTGCTCAGACCTTTCCGAGCATGTGACTGACTCCCCTTCATCGCCCTCTTCTTCTGCACCCTCACTCTGGCTGCTGGACTCCTCTTCCTCTTCATCATCCTCTTCATCAGAGCCTGATCCTGACGCTAAACAAGAATGAGATGATTGGAGCACAACCGTATAAAATAATCTGAAGAAATACAACTGTAAAATTGCCATGTCATCATGATATTGGTTCTGGTGGTTATGTACCGACACCTTCTTGTACAGTTAAAAGCTTTGCTGTCAAAATTAATTGAGCATTTATCCTCCAAACACATTTTGCATTCTAAAAAAGTAGCCATGTCACTAGAGATATTGAACATAAACTACTGTGAGTTTGCTTTAGAAGTAGATTGGTCTTTGCATGTGCTGTCATTTGTTTGCTGTAGTTAGTGTAGATTAGATGGTCTGTTACCGATGGAGGAATCTGCAGTGCTGGTTTTCCTTTCACTGTCACTGATGTCCTGAAGGTCTGCAAGCAGGTCTTTGATATCCGGCTTCTCATCCTTCAATGCTGCAGAGAAAAGGTAGTGTCAGCTATGCTGAAATATGATTTCACACTAGCAAACAATGAAAGGGTGCATTTACAGCTAAGAAATAGAGATTTTTTTAGACATACTGAGATATAATAGTAAACTCACTTGCACTCGTGCGTGGTTCACTGTGTTCAGATCTGTTTTGGGGAAGGCGGGTAGGACTGCGGCTGCGGTGAATTAGTTTTGTCTTATCATCATAGTCATCAGGGAGCATCCTGTGGTGAGACGGCACTGTGGAAAAGAAAGTCTCTATTATTTACTGCTGTAGCCACTACCTTAGAGTCCATGTGTTTGGTGTTCGGTAAACTGACTGAATGCTCTAGATTTTGTGCTTAAATTAACTTTTCAACATTTTGGGAAATATGCTTTCTTTCCCTGGGTATATTATTACATAATAAATTTGATTATTGAGTGTGTGTATTAGCTACAGAGTTGGACAGCTAGCTTGGCTCTATGCAAAGTTGAAAAGCCCTTGTTGTCCAGCACGTGTCTGGGTTCGCTCACTGACCTTCTCGTCGACCCCCTCTTTCTTTGCGTCGCTCCTCCGCCCTCCTCTCTCGCTCCTTGAGCTCTCGTTGCTCTTTCTGCTGTTCTCGCAGCTTTCTATCCCGTTCACGCTGGCGCTCCTGCTGCTCCAGGCGGTCCCTGTGGTCCAAAAAAAACCCAGGAGATTCCACTCGAGGTCTGTTCAGATAACCAAAGGTCCAGTTTTGTCATTGTTTGCTGTATTTTTTGTTTGGGTTGATAAAGTTTGACACAATTAGTTCATGGTCGTGAAATTGCTCTGATGGCTTCACAGCTATAGTCAGTGATTGACATATAGACCCATGTGAATTTGTGGTTCCTCTCTGAGGTCAACACTCACCTCTCTCTTCGAGAATGAGCTCTGGCCTGTTCCCTTCGTTTCTGCCTCTCCCAGTCTCGCCGGGCTTTGTCCTCCTCCCACTGACGCTTCCTGCGCTCACTCTCTCGCTCTTTTTCTTTGTCTTTCGGTCGGACATGTTTAACTACTGTAGAAGCAAAAATCATGAGTCGAAAAACACCCCCCATATTTGTTTCATTCAGCTTCAGAACAATGTGTTTTTATTAAACCACATCTCATACCTCCTTCCTCAGAGTGACTGCGGTGACGTCTCTTATCTTTTCTTTTTTCCTCCTTTCTGTGGTGAGATTTGTCTTTCCTGGCAATCTGCTGTGGAGGCTTGATAGCTAACGAGTCATCTTCCTCTCCTCTGCAAATAAATGAAATAATGTGAGACTTTGACAAGCTTCTATATCATTTCCCAAGGATGAAAAAACATTAAATTATTACATGTATACTTGCCTACGCCATTGTTAAAAATACAATTTCCTAACATTTCATTCAACAACAACAAGTTTACTCATGTTCAGTTTTCAAATAATTCCCATCACCTGTCCTCGGTTGAGTCCTCCCGTGTGTACGGGGAATTACGAATTGTTATTTCCATTCTCTGATCCTGTAGTTCTCCTTCCTCCGGAGTGTCTCGTTTGGATTCCCGATCATCCGCCTGTGGAACAAGGCTCTGTGTGGACTGTGCCAAACAAAAAGAGCACAAGTTTAGGCTGCAGTCAATTATGAAATATATCCTCAGATAATGATTATGGCGCAAAAGCTTAGTTAATTATCCAATATGCTGTTTGTAATCATTTATATTAAAAATCATCACATTGCCCTGTAACATTAAACTACAACAATAATTAGAAGTACCAGCTATGATAAAAGATCATTTTTAACATTGACTCAACGTGAAGGTGTCATACGAGTCTTAGATTGACTTTGAAATACTTTACATTTTTCTGGCGCTTGGGGTCTGCTTTCTCTTCCAATTCTCTTCTACGTTTCTTCTCAAGTAGGATTTCGTCGAGAGTTTTAACTTTCCAGGTCTCCTTATCGTCCCCCATCAGCATCCACTCTGCACCGCCTGGTCCACATCAAACACACAAACACACAACACGTGTTCTTTACATGTGGTCTCAGCTCAGCTACATGTGAATAGTAAATAAAGAAATTTGGTTATAACAGATCGAGGACAGAGAAGAAGCATCTACCTGTCAGTCATTGCTATGTTTGTCTTTTCACCTGGTGTACTCGGATCTTTTTACTAACTAGACCAACTGTTTATATTCCATTTCACTTTGTCTGTTAGTCGTGCATGTTCCAATCACCTTTACGGACAAAAGATCATTTAAAACAGATTCACACGCCGCAGACAACAGCACAACGATTTATTAAAACGTCACTTTTCTACTCACATTTGTCTTATTTATATCACAGTTTCACCAATGTATCGTTGCACAGACAACGACATGGGGCTCGAATCTCTCTACGTTTACAACACGACGTTATTCTGGCGGTTATTTGTGTTTATCTGCAGTGCAGCAAAACACTACAGCGCGCGTTAGCTAACAGGCTAATCAAGGAGACACGTAGCGCCTGCTAACATTATACACATGTTCACATTAACGTAACGGTTGAGTTAAAAACCAGCACATGAAGCAAAATAGTCGGTAGCTACTTTTAAACCCGCGGTGTGTTGTTAAGTCCAGCGTGATGCTAACACATTAGCTAACGAACGGCTAAAGCTAGCGCGGGGTACAGTTGCTAAACACCTCCCGCAGCTAACTGGACGGGTTTAAAAAGAACCATTAGAGTAGCGGTTTGGGGAATGAACTACAGAACATCTATCCGTTTCCGTAAGTCTCATTAAAAGCCCAGATACAGTAAAATGTGAAGTTATCCACGACGCATTGAAAACGGTTCAACAAACCTGAAGTATGCGCAGCGGTATTATGGCACGCACCGGAAGTGTTTATGCGATGGTAACGTTTGGAAAACTTCCGGTGTGAAACAACGACGTCCTATAATGTGATATAATATAATTTTACTACCAAATATGTTATATAATATAATATAACATATTTGTTTTTTTCAATTTCAACCAAAATTGTTATTTAACGTTCAAAGGCATTGCTAATTTAAATCGAAGTATTTTGATTTGTCAGGAGACATTTGATCTGCTGTGAACACTTCTGATTACTTATTAACTACCATGTGTACCCAACGCTGTTTCCATGGTGATATGGGATAATGTTCCACAGGATATTTTTTCTGTCATTATTAATACCTTTTATTTTAGTTCATAATTTTTTGACACGGGTTTTGTGAAGCCTTTTGTAACCTTGTTTAGATAATCGCTGTACAAAAAAAAGTTATTTTTAATATTTCATTTATTTGTCTTTATTGTATATTATATTATTTATACAACTCTCAAAATGTCAGTGCAGTGTCTACCTGTCCATGAGGGGGCAGCAGTGTCCAGCAATGGTATTGAGCAATAAGCTCCAGTGATCCTTCCAGAGTTAGTCAGAGTTACAACTGTGCAGCAAAACCCAAACACACACAGACCAGTGCTGAGGTCTATAGGTCTCACATTATGTTCCATGCGAGGCCCCAAGCCCTAGAGGCAGCCTCCTACTCCCCTAACACTGCTGGGAAAGTTAATATGTAAACTGCAACTGTATGTTTGATGTTTATCACAGTAATTATTTTGTCCTGATAGTTAAAAGTCAGTTTATGGCTTCATATTCTCGGCAGGACATTCAAACATATTATGGTGCAGAGGAAGGACAACCAGGAAATGTATGAAATTGCTTTACAGTCCACTATTTGCCAGGATGTGATGAAACTGGAGACTAACCGCATATTGAATTGCTCTTTATCACTGAGTAGGAGTCATATAAGCTGGTGAATGTCACCAGTTGGAAAACGACCAATGAATTTATGACAGAGTGACCTTAGTAAACACATGTACTGAGGCCAAGGGTCTCTTACCGAGCAGGAGGAACAGCTCTCACAGTCTCAGTCTTAGTCGTGGTTTTAAAAGAGCTGGAGACCAGAGCTTTATGTGCAGAGCGTCGACTGTTTCTGACTCACGTGAGTACAAACTGAGATTATTTCCATGTGGGGACATGGACTGAACTCTTCTTTGAGTCAGAATCATCAAATCATTGCCTTTTGAATCTGATTATTTCCCGCACATGGTCTGATTGAACAATTAAATACGGACTGACATGATTTTCTCTAAATATTTTAAATATAAAAGTAATAAACACATGTGATAGAACTTCAAATACAATATTATGTATATTAAGAAGATTATTAATACACTTGTAAAAGTTGTAATATGTTGCCTTTATTTTGTAAAATTACTTACTATTTTAATTAGATATTTGGCTTTTCTGTTGTAACGATGCCTTAAAAACACTTTATGATTCGCAGAGTTGTCAATGTTTTGTTGCACACAATCGACTCGTCATCCTCACTGTGTCAGAGTTCATGTGTCCCGGCTGAGCAGTGAAGCAGTGAGTGAGCAGTGATTCCAGCATCAACCTCTGAGGAGAGGAAGGATGTCCCACATGGACTCCAACGGAGCCGGCAGCGTGCAGTATGATCGCTGGAACGAGGACAACGTCAACATGAATGTGGAGGCATCACAGTCCACTGGGATGAGGTGAGACATGGGGACGTCTGACCTAAAGATCCAAAAGTTTCTATATTAGGGAGAAATTTCTGATGCTATTGAGGAACAAATATATATAGTTATAGGAAGATGTGTGTGAGATAAATCAGATACTGCATGGGACATGTCAGGACTCAACTGGCTGGGCGGGGTTCTGGAAAACCTTTATAGTCAAACTTTGGTCAGAAAAGTTACTCTTTGACTCTTCCTCCACTTCTCTTACACTCACAGGATCTACAACAGCGTGTGTGTCGGCAGCACTGGAGTAGCAGTGAAGACAGCAGGAGCTCTGGCTGCACTGGTGTCCATCTACATCATAGGATATGTGACAGGATACTACATCCATAAGTGCTGACGGTGGAGCCCAGCAAGGAGAGAAAAGCACTCGCACATTGTAGATTAAACCCCAAGTTTAAGAAGACCACGATGACTATAAGGCATCTTTAGTCAGAAGAGCAATCAATCCAAGTGTGTTCATAAATCTTCATCAGTTCAGTCTAGTTTGTCTTTTGCTATCCTCATGTCATTTTTTAACTACAGTTAAAGTAATGTAAACATTATTTTTGTATAATGTCTATTCTGAAATAGAACTGTTTCAATCCGGTTTTGTGTCATTATTGAATTGCATTCAGTGGATATGTTATTATCTGGCCCACTGCAGTTTTAAGGATAATTACTGTCATATTTCTTTGGTCATACTGAATGGGCCACCTGCTGCAAGAGCAACACTGATCTTATTATATGTATTTATTTATGTGGCTGTACGACTTCTGATTTGCTTCCTCACATTATGTCACTCTTTAATTTATTTTATACACCTCCAGATGATATCCCTCTGGTAAGGCTGACTTTTTCTTGTTTCTCAGAGAAACCTCTTCATCCACTGAAGCCATAGATTACCCTTGTTTAGGGACTTGGAGTAATTCCCTATAGTTATTTATTAACTCATGGATATCAGTTCAGTTTTCTGAGGCTCTGAATCCAGGTCATTAGAAGTTCATCAATCTACTTTTCCAAACTCTCTTTTTATTGCATCAGACAAATCTGCTGCTCAAAAAGTGATCAACACGTCTGATTGATGAAACTGATTTGTTCTGCAATGAAAGCTCACGTTTGGATTTCAAATAAATCTACTACTTTTCTTTGATGCCTTTTATTTTTCCACACAAGGTCTGATCTATATTTGCCGCTAAGGGTGTCCACTGAAATTGTGGACAAATGGAGTTGGATCTTCAGAGTTTGTTCTTTACCTTATGGCCTTAATCTGAGTTATTAAACAACTTATTACAAAGAAAACTTAAAAGGATAATTCCAATGTTCTATGTAATGGACCTTTGATCTGTGAGGATGATTTCCTGTCTCTGTGCACCCTGAAAGCAGAACTGTGTCCTATAAAAACAGCTGCATACACCTTCATTCAAACTAAAATTAACATTCATTCTCTGCGGAAGAATCCAAGTATTTATATTTTTGTCATAAGTAGAAAAGGGCCTGATTCTTTACCAACACCCATCACCAATATGTGCCACAGTAATACAATGGTATTCTTATAATCGCCTTAATTTCCTAACGTATATATCCTTTGATGGGTCACTGGGGAGCAGGTGCCAGTCCCAGCTGATATTGGGCGAGAGACAGGGTACACCCCTGACACAAGGAGACACACATACCTATGGACCTATGGACCTATGGTCTATTTAGTGTCCCAAATAACCCAACCTCAATCTGCATGTCCTTGGACTGTGGGAACATTTGGCCCTTGTTTTAAGTAAAATAAGGAAATTATACAAGAAATACAAGTGTTATTAATTCTACTGGCAATGTGCCTATAGGCAAATTATATATTCATTGTAGAAATAGTCTTTCTAGCAGACACTGAACATCTAACAGACGTGGTGTTTTCATGTTCGTTATTTTGTACAGGTAAAACTAAGGTCGATTCCAGGATGGCAGAGGAAAGGGAGTGGAGGTGAAGGTCTTCTTTAAAGACCAGCAAGCAGGTTCAATTCAAACACTGATCTCTGGTCATCTCTCTGATCTGTACACTGCAACCAGCATTAAATAATGAAACAGAATCATCTCTGACATGTATATCACTTAGGTCTTTGAGTACATTTTGATATCAGTCAGCGTCAGCTGACTGATATCAAATTTGCAACATACATGAAAGGAAAAAACATAACAACATAAATATTCAGAAACATAGATTAACATTTCATATTCTGTCCCAAAAGGAGTAGTTAGATTCAACAGGCTTGTCTTGTTCTTTACCGCCCTGGATCTGCCCCGTGCATCTAAATTGTACCCATACTGCATCCTTCCATCAAGTTTCATGAAATCTCTTCTTGTGTAATCTTGCTCCCAAACACATAGAATCAAATCTGTATGAGAGGGTTTAATTTGATGCACACATAATTCCAGTAGTAATAAAGTCTGACGGAGCTATACTGTGCTGCCCTCATGTGTCCAAACAGAAAAAAGTATTTCCTCAAAAGAGCTAACACAGAAACTGCTTGAGACAACAAACGGCGGTGATGCTCCAGCAGCTGCCATCAGGTCACTGATATGGTGGTTAGTGAACAAAGAGAGAGAACGTTAACTGGCTACAATATTTACACTCACAGGATCATCTTTCATGTACTGTTAACATATAAAACATATTTTCAAACACAGCAGTGGATTTATGATGATTTTGCAGACCCATAATAAGCAACACAGGCACATGTGTAGTTTGAAGATCTTCTGTATGCCCATTCAGACATTTCTCCACTGACCTAAAACTGAGAAGAAAGTTTAGAAAAAATAAATTCCTGCCCTGATCTTAATATTGTCATCCTGAAAATGATTTAACAGATATAAAAATCCAAGAGAAGGGACAACAAAAAGAAACAAGTTAGAAAGCATTAATACACACACACACACACACACACACACACACACACACACACACACACACACACACAAACACAAATGACTGATAATCCTTCTGCACTTTCTCTATAAAGCTGAGCCCTAACCCCATACAAAAATATACTTATAAAAGAAAACATACATGGACCATATAAAGTAAACACCAATAATAATCAAATATTGAGAACAAGTCATGATAATTAACACAAACTAATAAATATCTCCTACATCTGCTCTGCCCAGTTAAGATAAAATGTTAAAGTGACACATTACTTTTGCAATGTTTTTTCTTCATTCTCCTCATTTGATTATTCTATAATAATTATTTGTGTCGTGATGTTGGGTCAGAATAAATCCCCTTTTTGTCTATGTTGCAGATCACTCCGCTGGTTCCTTGACGTATACGCGTGATCAGCTGGTTGGAGGAGGGGGGGGAAATCCGTCAGTGTGAGGTCACGGGCCGCCGACAGCCGGGGGGCGGGTCGCTGCGAGCAGGAGCAAGCCGGGAGGAGTGAGGGGAAGTCGGGAGGAGTCAGGGGCGAACGGCCGCCTCCTCCGCCGCCACAGCGTGTCTGAGCAAAATGAAACATGGATGAGGAGGTCGCAGAAAGTTGGGAGCAAGCGGCGGACAGTGGGGTAAATACCGCAGAGCACCGGGCAGCTCCCCATCAGGCTTCCGGTCGCCATGTTGTCCACTTTGTTTCCACTCGGGCGCTTTCTGAGGTTCTGTGACGTTTATTTTCCGCGTTCGCGACTCCCACGGGCCAACAATGTGGCTAATGCTAATGCTAGCTCTGCGAAACTTGGTGAGCTAACGTCAAGTAGCCGGCGAGCGAGACGGGTTCAACCCCAAACAGCCGCGGGAGGAGTGTGAGTTCTGCCTGACGTCACACGAGGTGGCGTGGATGAGCCCGTTTAACGTCTCTGAACAACACACACAAGAGCTGGGTGAAGTTAGCGTCTGGCTAGTGGAAATGCTAAGGCGTCAGCTAATGCTAGGCTAACTGGGGAGTACATGGCTAACGTGGAAAAACTGTCAGTTGGATATTGATTCTCTAACCGCCCCGACACAGGATCGTCCTCTACAGCCGCATTCCGCTGTGAGAACATTAAGATGTAGAACTGTTATTTGAGTTGTTATGTGGAAAATTGTTTCATGGAAATCCGACCGAGCGGCTGCCGACGTCTCTCAGCCCCGCGGATCACTGTGAGAAGTCCACATGTTGTGAGGGAGATGAGTAACTTCACAGGATCGTTTTCACTTATCAGAGTTTAACATGGATCCTGACTCAACCTGCTCATATTGAAGTGCGAGCAGGCGGGATGTCGGCGTGCTGAACTAACTTGTTGGCTTCCGGTTGTGTTACGAGGCCATGTAGCTGGTGGACAACCCGATCGGCCCTGTTAACAACTCGTAGCAGAGCAGCGGGGTAGTGCACCCCCCCAGGTAACATTCCGTTAGGCACTCGCAGTCGTGGCGGTGGTCTGGCAGACCATCACCAGCTCACGACGCCAAACAACGTGGCTCTGAGAAGAATTGAACGTCATCAGCTAGCCCCCCCTCGAGGGCCTGATCACTAATCTGTGACTTTGGTTAGTTAGTGGGAAACGTGAATAACAAGCAGCCTCAGCGAACCCCTTCTTAGAAAGTTTCTGTGTCAACATCTGCAGGATAGTGTTGGCGAGCTGAGCGGGTCAGCCCCCCCCACACATGTATAAATAGCTCGTAACTGAATCCGGCTCTTCCATTCGCTCAACTACTTGCCTCATACCTGCAGAACGTTTTTTCGCATCCACACTCAACGTGAGCTGGTTGTTGTTTCCACGAATACATGTCTGAGTTGTTTTCTCACTCCCACAGGAAATGGAAAAACGGTTAGAAGAGAAGCTAAGGATCAGCCAAGCAGAAAGGTAAACCCACAGTTGTAATGCTTTTAAAGGTTTAATTCGACCTTTCTTTCAAAACTACTGTGTTGCTTATGATAAGTTTATTTCTCAAGTTTTTAAACAATACAATTTGTAGATAGATAGATAATCCGCAACACACACGTTAGGAAAAAACACTTCTAACCCTATTCTTAAATAAATCATCACACAAAGTCATATAACTCCACTCTCCCTCTAGTGTCCAACCAGCCACTTCATCGCCTTAGTCTCCGTGTCTTCTTATGTGCATCATAATGCTTTCCATTCATCTTCTGGTTTTCTGTACCTCTCATAAAAGATGTCTTTGTACATCTTATCAAACGGGTTTTTCATCTGTTTGATGACTTCCCTCGGCCCATTCCATAAAATGTTTCTGACTTGCCTTTATAAGTACCTACCTGACCACACACTAAGACTTTTTACAAACTCCTATGAGACACTCTTCAGGTCACTATGCATGTGATCTCTGAGGAACTAATAATGCACTGGTTCATTTATATGGCTGGTACCGACTTTATTAGGTATATAGGATATTAGTCTGACTTGACAGGTGGATGTAACAGTCTCCAGTTACATTCATGAATTCCCAGTTTTAGCCTCACAGTGATTCCTGTCCTCATAACTTAAAAATGTACACAAAAGTTTCATGCTGAGTAATGTGCAGTTTTTTCCTCAATGGAAACACTGGTAAATGATTCTGTATTGATACTGTACCTTAAGTTGAGGTATTTGTATTTGGAGGGCAATCAATTTGATTGTTGCATCCCCATTCATCATAAATATATTTTTGTAAATTGTTAAAATAAGCTTATTAAAGAACACATACTAACTATTCCTTTACCACATTTTATATCGATGAGCAAGAACAGACTGAATCACTCCTGAATGTGTTGGGTTTCTTTCACATGTCTTTTGGTCATGTATGTATCTTCTAAGCTACTGACTCCCTGTCTTTAATGATATGATCTTGTCCTCCCTCCAGTGAGTCCAGTTACAATTCTCCGCTAAAGACAACCATGATGATACAGGACGACTCTCAACCAGCGGTGCCCCCACCTCAGATACGCATTTTGAAGCGGCCGACAAATAACGGGGCCCTGGGATCCCCCTCGAATCAGAACCGACCGACACCGCAGGTCAAGTCTCTGGCTCAGCGAGAGGCGGAGTACGCAGAGGCAAGGAAGAGAATCCTGGGCAGCGCCTGTCCAGAGGAGACGCCTCAAGACAAGCCCAACACTGACAGGTAACATTCACCAATACTGACTGGCTGAGAACTGAGAACTTGCTAGGTGGCAGTACTAAACAGACACAATGCCATCCTATACTCTGATTTCATAGCAGTTTTTTTGTATTTACCATTAGATTTGGCATTTATTAAAAAAATGATGTCAGTGATCACATTTATAATACAATTATTATAAAAACAGCTGTTTTCCTAAGTGAAAAACTATGTAAACACCTATGGGCATAAATAAGGCCAATTATGTTAGCAACACATGCTAACAATCAGCTAAAACTCTTTAAAATGTCTTTAAATGCAGTTCTGAAGCTAACTGTCCTAAAACCAAGATGGAGCTCTGTAACTAATGAGAGACTGCAGGGATCCTTGAATTCATGAGCACTTTCTCTGGCTGCTGGCATTTGGAAAAGACTGCTGTCTCTAATTAATTCCCGTTTCCTCTCTTTCTGACAGGCCAGGACGCAATAACTCTACAATGCCTTTAGAGGACACCCGATCAACCAATCACACAGTCCGACAGCCAGCCGGCCCAGACGGCAGCCACGGCTTCCGACAGCACAGATAAGTCAGCCATCGAGAGGAGAAAGATCAGGGGCCTCCTGCGAGCAAAGACACATTGAATTCTTAAACTTCCTTCAGTTCTATGATATCCGAGGAGCAGTGAATTACAGAGGGGCACTGCTGCTCCACTCCTCCCACCAGCAGCCGTGTGGAGCTGCCAGGGAGCGAGGAACTCCAGGAGGAAGTCAAACATGCTCTTTTCTCTCTCCCAATCCCCTATTTGACACTGTGATTATGGACATCTTCTGGACCCACTGTGATGATCCCTTTAAGAGACGCCTCTCGCCTCCATCTCGCTCCTCCTCCAGTGCCAGGCGGCTCCTTCTCAGGATGCCTGCAAGGCAGCAGCAAAGACTTTACAGGAGACGTGATGGGCCATAGCAAAATGAGATGAGCTGGTACTTGTGCAGCAGCTTCTCCCCAGCAATAATACCACACATCCCATCTCAAACTATTAGTGTTTTTAGTTTTTCAGATGTTGGTTCACAATTTTTTAAAAATCTTTTTAAGGAAGACCAAGTGCAGATTAAAGTATTTAATTATTATTCACCACAAAAACAGCGATTATGAAAATAAACAGCAGTAGCTGCAGTTGGTATTGAATAGACAGCATTCAAAGTTTCGCAATTTGTGTTAAAATGATGTAAAATGCCACATTGAGGTTTTTACACACTTTGAACGCAGAGTCCAGGGCTGCAGCTTGTGGCGTCAGATCTCCCACAGTGAACTCTCCCCTAATGCTGAGTATTTAAGTGCTACCTATTCAGTAACCAAGCTGTTAGCATTATCAGTGCACCCCTTATGTGTATATTGCCATTTGTTTTTAAAAAACTGAGGGTGAGGGTCATGTGTGTCTAGTTGTATGTCTGACATGTTATGTTTACGGTTTTTGTTTTTTAATTAAGCTTTACAGCTGTCTTCTTTTGACTGTCACTTCATTATTTCTATTTAAAAGTAAAAGCAAAAAAAAAAGATTGTGGATTTAGGTCCATTTTTAAGTAGCTTCTCTGCCCTTTTGTATGAGATTGCAGCAATGTCAGCAGTATTTTAATCAAAATGAACCAAAAGCCCATTTAAAAATCAACCTGTACATGTCCCAGGTAAATCGGATGTCATTATTTGAAGGTGTTGTTGGCAGCAAGTCAAGGGAGGTTCAGGCGGGGGAAACTAATTCACTGCTGTACTTCAATGGCCGCTCTTCCGATCGCGTCCTTCACTGACGTACAGTATGTAGGAACTCAGGTGCAAGTGATTGAGACTGAATGAATGAAATTAACGAAGATTGTATTTTTCCAGCAGGTTTGATTGCGCAAAAAGCAAATGTCCATATTTGAGTTTGGGTCAGCACTTTGTTGGAAGAAGTGCTCTGTTAACTTGAAACAATGTTCACTTCCCAAGATGAATGTTTTATTTTTGTCTCAAGTGTTGGCATCTTGATCACAGCATGAAACGGTAACACCCACTTTGCTCTCGTGTTCAGCACCTGATGGTCCACTCCTCAAATGTAGACACAGCTGGATGTGAACCAGAGAAGTAGCAGTTAGCTCACTTTCCGCTGTGCCCCGACAGACATGACAAGTTTTTCCACATTTACTTGTACAAATGGAGAGATCTCTATAAAGCCATATTCAACGATGCACATCATCAGTAGAACAGTAATAAGAATGGTTGAATTCAGCGTGTGCCTCCTGTATCATGTCTTTACTTTGCGGTTGTTTATTTTTATTAGGGTAGTAGAAAGTGAATATATTTGAGGGAGAATTCACGATCCTGTTCAAGAGATTTTTAGATGAGGAAGTCTAGCAGGAGACAGACATGTCCAGCTGAGCTCTGAGTGAGAACACAAACTGCCTGTAAATACTGATTTAATAAAATGATTTGCCAAAAAAATCTCTGCTGCATGTTGTGATGCTTGCTCTTTAAAGTAGTAGTAGTACATGTAGTGGATCCATGCCTGGTGTTATTGCTGACAGAATCCGGTTTACAAATTTACAAATCTTTTTAAAAACTACTCACCAACTAGTCTGGGAATAAAACAGAAATCAACTAACAACTAAAACCAGAACTATACCCGTAGAGGTGAGGTGAGAGATAATATATATGGTTTTGGTAGCATGACCCTTTATTTACAACATGCAAACCAATCAGTGAAGTCTACTAATAATCACAACAACCATTGATTGGAATAATGAACACAATTCAACACACTGTGGTATAAATAGATAAAAATAGTTTTTATTAAGAGGTAAACACAACTTTGCATTGTTGGTGAAATTGTAGTTGCAGCTCAGACATCGCTGCTGAATGCACTTATTGTAGGTCGCTTTGGATAAAAGTGTCAGCTAAATGAAATGAACATTTCTAATGAACGTCAAGTTATCTATCAGAGGGGATGCTAGGAAAAGCGGATGAGTGTGTCATCTGTGGGAAACAGTGTCTGATTAAGGGGCGGCCATGATGGCGAGTTAGACAGGAGAAGGTTCAGACGCTTGTAAGGTTTCTTGGACGGACGCTTCCGACGCAGCAGCCGAAGACAATTCAGGAGACCCAGGTCAACCAGCACCTGGATGAAGATAAACAGTAAATGTACAGTTAACAAGGGCTTCGGTGCCATAGAGGCATCCATCATGAGTTCATTTGTTACTGGTGCATAAACAATGAACCTTTTTACAGATATTTTAACTTGTCAGACCCTGGACTTATGGAGCCGATACCAATGTAAAACAGGAGAAAAAACATGCTCGATACCAATAAATATTAAAATTAGGAAATGTTTCCTAAGATGTTGCTATGTAACCTTAATGACTAAGAAATGTAATTGAGGCTTGATATTTTATAGTTTAGCCACAAACCGATTTTCAGATTTTGATAAAAAGGCTCTGCTCTTTAAGGTGGTGCTGGAAAACTCAGACGGAACATGGCGTGGGTGGGAGGGTTTCTATTTGAAACATGTGACCAAAGGAACATTTGTATGCAAATTATGTTACCTCAGCAGATAATTGGCTCCATCACATAAATACATTTTTCTTTAAAAAGTAGAAATTTCCATAGACAGATAAGACACGACCAGGCCTGAAACACTGAATCCGGCCAAGACACAATTTTATTAGAAAAAGAGGAGCGCATGTTGTGAGTCCAGGATTGACACTTTATTGATCCATAGGCCATCACCACCCCCTTTCCTCCATACTTAAAGAGGTTCAGGATATTATCCATTTAATTATTTAAGTTTAAATGTAAAGTGTTTTGTTGCCAGGTATGCTACCAATCTCTTAACACAGAAACTCTAAATCTCTAAACCATGAACAAACATTAACATTAGAGTGTATCAAGTAACAACTACAACAAAAAGTGTCATAGATCTTAATGTTCAGGAGGATAGAAGATCACTCATGGAAAAAGCAAGCAGCACTGTAACCTTAAAACGCTATCTATAAATGTGAATCTGGAATGATGAACTCTGAGGAAGTTCTTACTGGGGGAAGCAGAATACAGTGGCAGACACGGGGTTGAAGACAACAATCCTCAAAAGTGTCCCAACCACACTCACCTCCACAATGAAACAGATGAGGAAGTTGAGAGCAGCCACAGCGACGAGAAGCATTTTGTAGTTCATGTCCGGGATGGTGTACAGTGACATTAGGTAGGCAGCCTCATGCCCAGGGTGCAACACCAGCCAGGACATCACGGAGAGGAGGGTGATCACAAGACAGAGGAAGATCGCTGCCAATATGAGATGAAACAAAAATTGATTAGTTTTTCATTATATTCACATTATATTTGATTAACCAATTTTTGGCCCTGCTCAGAACACACACCCTTTCAACCCTCCTGATGCTTCTTACTGATGACTCACCATTGTAGTAGAGAGGTTTTTTGTGGGGGTAGCCCTTTGTGACCACCACAGCCATGATGATGTACTGGAAACCAGACAAAGCAAACACACTGGTGTCCTCCATGTTGGGTAGGTTGTCTTTTCCGACCACTGTTGAGTTGAGTGGGATAAACCTAAAATGATACAACAGGTTTGTGTACAGATTTGTATAAAAATAATTTGTAAACAGGATTCTTATTTTTTCCTAAACCTGAGACGGTTGATAAGGAAAAATGTTTTATTCGAATGTTCTGGTGGGATATAAAAACAACCTCTTTCTACTGACCAGTCCTGTGAGGTGGTGATGAAGAGTGCGGCCAGCTGACCCAGGATGATCAGGCAGCTGTGGATGAAGAGGCTGCCGAGGACGGGCAGGGCCATGAGGTTGGCTGTGGGTCTGATCGGATGCAGCTGGTTGCTGGGGCCCCCTTTTCCCATCACCACGGCCAGAGTGGTCACCAAAACAATGTCAAAGAACAGGAACTGCAGGTCAGCCACAGATGTGTCCACCTGGACAAACACAAGAAGAAGTTACATGTTAAAAGGTCTGCTCACCCTGTCGCTGGAACGTGCACAGTTACAGCTGAAATCACTGATATTATGACAAGGTCTGATGGAAAAATGTGGCCTTGTCTACACTGCTGCTGATATTTGTCTGAACAAGTATTTTTCCCTCAGTTTCCAAAAAAGTTGTCTCTGCCCACACAACCTTTGAATTACGTAATATTTATGTTCTAGACTAGAACACAAACATTTCTAGAAACGCACAAGCAAGCATTCCAGACCAGTAGGTGGCGTCTCGATCAAAAATCTGTCACCCAAAACAACTTGCTCTAACAAGTCCCCACCTTTGGTAGTTCCATTGCTCCCTCGTATCAAACTGGGCAGTGGGCCAACACACTAAACTGTATTTGTTATGTGTGTTGTTTTATTCCGCAGGCCAAATCAGAATTTGTCTGGTACTGTGATGTTTTTTCAGTGTCTCGTGTCAGATCAGTAATCTGCTGATCCAAGTTGTGGCGGACCTGAGCAGAGAAACATGGTTGCTTCGACAGTGAGGGCTGCTGCTACTCACTGTGTGAAGGATGAGGACGGAGCAGAACTGGATGAGGCTGTACAGGCCCATGAATCTGAAGAGACAGAAGGACGTGACCAGAGAACACCGGCCCTCTCTGCAGAGACAAGAAGCCAAAACTTGTTGTTAATTCTCACACTAAAGATACTGAACCACAAACATCGAGAGGTATGTTGGGTTTCCAAGAAGTCGTCACCAACACTTCCTCACCTGATGAGCAGCGGCACACAGCTGATGTTTTCGGTTCTGGAAGTGAAAGGTGAAGCAATCGAAGCTTCGGCTTCAGACAAGGACACCCCCACATCCGCAGCTCTCAGGGCTCCACAGTCATTGGCCCCGTCCCCACACATGCCCACCCGGTAGCTGCAGTAACAGAAGAGGAGCAATATAAATTCACTAAGAGCTGGTGTCTTATTCAAAGTCAGGTAATAGAGCATTAGTGTTTGCCACAGTGAGATGTCACTGACATAATGGGGCCTGATTGTTTTTCTACAGTGGCTTTAGTATTAAACAAAAAGAAGTGTCTACATATTACATACTCTGTTCTTAATTCAGTTTTAAATGAATACAATTGCAGTTTTTGCTCATCAATCAACACCTAATAAACATGACATTACATTAACTTTTTTTCATAAAAAATCATAAACACATCCTGCAATAACTTGTGATCATCCTGCTAGCCTTAATTACTCTCATGACTTGTTTGCATTAAACTGTTGATGATGTTTGAACTCACTCTAGGTTCTGCAGCTCCTTCACCAGATGGGTTTTCTGGTCAGGAGTCATGCGTGCAAATACTGTAGTTCGCATCAAAACCTGAAAAGCCGGCACATCAAGACAAAGTAGAGTTAGGTCTTTGTTTTGACCAAACTATAATGTAACTTCATCTTTCTTCAGGTCACAGCTTGGCTCATGTTCAGAATATTTCTGCTAGGATTACACATCTTACATTACCTTTGGCAAATACTCCGGGAAGTGGTCACGAAGCGCAGCAAAGGACTTGCCATTAATTGCCAAGTGATAACCAGACCCCCCTTGGTGCAGGCCCTGAGAGGAGAGGTAAGAACATCAGTAACAGGAACTAAAATTCATCCCGACAGTATAAAAACACAAGTTATGATTGTGGTTTTATGTGCTAATGAGACAACTCCTTAATTATCCAATATGAAAAAGCGGATAAGTATAAACTGATTTCCACAGTTTGGCCACTGAGGAAAAGACCATGATTCCTCCTCAGTCTGACAAGAAGATGAAGGTCATCCACTCTAACATTCATCACAGAGAAGCATAGTTGTGGCTACAGTCAAAACTGCCAGGGACAGAAAGTCAGAAAGAGAGACCTATGGTCCCTGATTCTTCCCAGATGCTGACAACTGTCTCAAACAGCATGAGGACCAGTGTGTTGCAGTGTTGAGTCTGAGCAGGACTGACCCATGTGTTGATCTCTACTGAGATTTCTGAAACAGTTGTCACATCCTCTTCCAGGGTGAACTTCAGCGTGGGCATGGACTGGGCAGTAAGAGGGGTGGCATTGACGAAAATCACCCTCTCATCAGATCCCACCATCCGGCAGCTTTTTGCTACATTTACTGCTGTCAAAATATTGTCACCTGTGTGGACAAAACATAATGATCAATACAAAAGAAGTTATATGTAATTGGGAAACAATAGTAATATATATATATTAGAGCTGTCAAACGATTAAAATATTTAATCGCGATTAATCGCATTTTGTCATAGTTAACTCGCGAATAATCGCAATTAATCGCAAATTTGTATCTATTCTGAATGTTCCTTCATTTATTATTTTTCCATAATTTTACTTTCGTTTTAATGCTCTTATCAACATGGAAACATTGCCAAACAGGGCGGTACAAAATAAAATTATAAAGTGCACATTTCAGGTAAACAAGGACTCAGCCTATAGTGCAGTTAAACCATGGCTTAATATTTTCTTTTTTTTCCAAGTTTGCTGTGAACATAGCAGTCAGTCCTCTTATTTCAGAAACAATGAACCATAACAGTTAGGTTACCAATAAAAGGTAAGTCTACTACTTCTTTGCTTTCAGCTAGGTACTCAAACAGACAAGCAACAAAATAACAAACAAACAAAATACACAGGCAAGTGTCGGCCTACTTTGAAATAAATGAAACACAGAACTTTGTAGGGCTATTTGAGTCTTCCCCTTATTTGTGGAAAATGTATGAAATAAGAAGTACCCTATTTTTAAATAAATAAAAACATATAGCTGCAGCCTAATAGTGTAACGGACTGGGTTTATGTTTATGTTTGGTTTTGACGTATGCTCAGTAAAACACTGTTGAAGGAGCGCTCTGATGTCTGACGGTCAGTGAAGGGGTCTGGGTGGGACATGTGACTGTTTGGACCAATAGGATGGGGGGATCGGGGATCAATGAGGAAGTGAAGTGTTGATGTCTGCAGTGACGGAGTAACAGCGAGAGGTGCACATGTTCGTGTAGAGGAAAATACCAGTTACTAAACCGCGAAGAAGTTGCGTGTCCTGTGGGACGCTACAATAGCTTTAAAATATATATTTTAGGTGGCGAAATATTAAAACAAAAAGCGAGAGCAGGTCAGACTGGAGGGGAACACAGATACTGAAGCTGCAGCTGCAGCTCTGCTTTAACTCGAGTTAAAAAAATTTACGGCTATAATGGCCCTAATATATATATGTATAGTATAACTTCATATCTTAAAAAATAGTATCCTCTGAGTAACAGAATTTCTCCTACCAGTGACCATGACGCTGCGAAGATGTGCCTGTCTCAGGATGTTAATTGCAATGGCACTGTCCGGCTTCACCAAGTTCTTCATCATTAGAAAACCCAAGAACTGCACGTCCTTCTCTACCTCCTCTCTGTGGACAGACACAAGGGACTCAACACACAGCTCATCTGTTATTGCTTAAAGAAAGCAAATACAAATGTCTCTGAAGAAGCCAGACATACAGACTGGGCTCTCACCGTTTAATGGTGCTTGGGTCAGTGTTGTCATCCAAGGGTTTATAGCCAAGTGCAAGAACCCTGAGACCTTCACTGGAGAAGCTGCGTAGTTGGCTGGAGAACTGCTCCGGCACTATAAACAGAAAGAATCTTATTGAACATAAATGTCACAGAAAAAATAAAGACACAAAGGAAGTGTATTGCTATACTCTTCATTTAGAGAAAGCCTGTTTGCTATTGATGATAAATTATTAAAATGCTGTATTACAGTTCTCTATATATATTTACACTTTAAAATGACGAGTTCACTTAAACATGAGAAGTAAAACATTTAGTAAGGATCTCACTTAAAGCTTATTTAGTTATTGTTAATATAAGGTTTCTGACCTGTTTCTGCTCGACAGAGGCTCACCACCATCTCAGGGGATCCTTTAATGAAGGCGAATGCTGAGTGACCCCCCCCGACCACAGTGACCACACTCATCCTCTGCAGCGCCGAGGAGAAAGGAAATCGCTGAACAAGAGCCACCGCCTCACTGGTGGACTGAACAATAAAAAGGAAAGAAAAGAGAAGAGAAAAGGCTTTGCATAACTGAAAACTTTTAGTTTTAAATATTTCCGTGGACCACGAACAATACACATGCCAAGTGTGAAGCTGATAAGATGAACAGTTATTGAGCTATGCAAACTAATTATAGACAGTTTTCTGGAATTATTAGATGGACGGAACAATCAATGCATGTAAAACAGTGTTACAGTGATAAGTGTTTGTTCACTTCAGTAACACATAACTCCCAATTGTTGATGTCAGGGACACTCACTGTTCCTTGAGCTTGGAGCTGTAGAGTCGGAGGTCTCATAACACCCAAAACTTTGTAGCCTCCAAACTCTGCATCCAGCACCTTCTCATCTCCCTCAGACTCCTCGAGGGTCTGGAAATTATACAAAAATACAGATGTTTAATAATGTTACATGGAAATTAGCTGTGAGAAGAAATGTCACAGTACGAATTGGGGAAATGAATCGCCTGAAGAGTGCAAAATCGTAAAATGTTTTTTATTATGTCCCAGAGGTGTGAACAGGAAGCAAACTTTAAAAGCATTGTTTAAACGGAATAAGGAAATCGTGTTTTTTCAATTTTTGGGGATTTGTGAGATTTCAATTTTTGTAAATTGCTAATTTGGTGTAGAATTGAAAATAAAAATTGTCAAGTGTCAAACCTCAATTATGTTGTAGTACTGACAACATGTGTTTGTAGCACCGACTATCCAAAATGAACAATTGTGCAAAAGCTGGCATTAAAGAAACACTATGCATTGTTTTTACCTTAAAATAGCAGCTTCAATATTGCTTTAATGGTACATCGACTTCAAAGAGGGTGAATGATGCTGCTCCTCACACTAAATACTTGTTTTAGCATGTTTATGTAGCTTTAGTGATCAGGTACAATCTCCAGTAAGCAGTAGTGCAGTGGGACCATAAACAGTTAGAGCTCCAGGCAACAGATGGAGTTTTTTCTCGATATGCAAACTGCATTATCAGACACGGAGCCTGACAGAATCAATCACTATGTGTGGCTGCAGAGGGCATGTTGCTCAGTAAAAGTTTCCATAGCGTTTCTTCAAATGTCTGATTAGATTCAATGTCTTCATGGTCACTTAATGGTTTTCCAGTTATACATTTAGGCAACATTCTTGAACTGCTCATCATCTTTAGACCCTTTTATTTTGTAATTGTCACCAAAATGTATAGTTCATTACAGGAATATTACTAGCAAAGACAGTTATTCTATGCAAACTGTTATTTAAAGCCTTCAAATGATATCCAGTAAATAATAAGAGCTTTGCACTATAATACCCAATCAGTGGACTCAACCATCTTGAGCTCCAGAGGGTCTCCAATGGGCTGCCCTTGCATCAGAGTCACAGTATGACAGCAGGCCAGGCCTGAGAGCATGGGCCCTGGGGCCAGGAGTCTGGGTTCTGGGACCAGCTCTGAGAAACTGGATGGTCCCCCCTCCATCACTCCCCACACATCCAGACCCTCTTCCGTGAGAGTTCCTGTCTGATAACAAGAAAAATCCAACTGATGCCATGACAGTTCTCCACATACACAGTAAACTTCAGTCGATGGATTCATCCTCACCTTGTCAAAGCAAAAGAGGGAGACCTTGCCACAGACATTAATGCGAGGTGGACTAATGCAGAAGATGCCCTGTTTCTTCAGTCTTCGCTGGGCGTAGATGGTGCCAGTGGTGATGGCAGCAGGAAGGGCAGGAGGCACTGCAATGGTCACTATATCCAGGCACCTGACCACTAAAAACCCCCAAGACACCTAAACACGGATCACAAGTCAGTGACATCACATTATTTGTTGTTGTCGTAAAATAAAGATACAGTCTATTGTAGCGTACACTTACATTGGCTTTGTAGAGGACCACAAAGTTGTAAATGGTGCCAATAAAAGCTGAAACAGAGGGGGACAATGCAGTTTTTTTTTTTTATTAATGTACATTAAACGTTTGGTCAAAGGATTGAAATAAAAAAACTGGGAAATTCAGCTGCCGAGTTGCTTGTTCTTTTAATTGCACATGTTATTACAGTTACATTTAACTTTTTCCTTCATTCTTGAAACATAATGAATCAAGCTGCTATTAAAGTTCTTACCCAAAAAGCCCAAAATGAGCAGGAATTTAGTAGCATCTTGGTAGAAGCGGAAGCTGATTGGCTGAGGATACAAAATGGAGCTGACCAGGTTTCCCTTGGCTGTGAAAAACCCTGAGGATGAGAGAGAACACAGAAAACCGGTTTTACTTCTAGAAGAGGTCCTACGAAACAAGGAGGCTGGGGCTGTGGCCACAGAAGATGTGAAACTGCCTCAGACTACTGTTAAGAAACATGAGGCAAATTTGAGTGGAGAGGAAGTGATACTATATTAAATGAAGTCTCCCATGGAAAGGATTCAACAGCTTTTACGAAAATTTAAACTAAGATTGATAGTCTGTTCGGTCAGAACCTATTGAGAAACTTGATATTAGTCATCGAGAGGTCAGCAGACCTGGTATTGACATCTGTCCTGAGTAATCGGATCACAATTGCTCAGCGCAAAGTACAGGTCTCAGATTTTCTGGGACACATGTGGCCACATTCTTTTCACTGTATGAATGCAAATGTATCCTTGGCAAATATGAGGAACAGCCTACCCAGCTGGTGACCTCTGACCCAGCGCAGGGTCACAATCAATTAAAACGGTTTTACGCTTCGCAGAGTCCATCATTCAATTGTTTGTTGCCACAACACCAACACTGATCCCCACATGAGGATTGATACTTATTCCAATTCTTAGCAGAACTGCATGCTGTGTATTTCTCACTCTCTCACTAATGCTGACACACACACCTAAACAATGTCAGCTGACACACCAGTAAGCTCAGACTGGGTGAAAACCACATTTGGTCTTCGTGAACCCAAATGACATGTTTGATTGTTTGCATATAGAAATGGGGAAAGTGAGAAGTGCTCACAACAGACACAATTTATTGCCAAGTGTGAACAAACTACTTTTTTTGTAATCTGATCTCAGAGGACAGCTGTTAATACCAGGTCTGATTTGGGCTTCCAAAGCTCAAAGTGTTTAATATGCAGTTCTGACAACCATTTTGATTATAGTTCCTTCCTTATAAATCATTTGCAAAGCTGATTTCTTTGAACATTTTGAAACAACAATTGTTCTCATGAATGCTTCTTTTATCAATATCCCATTGTTTCCTGCCTTTTTTAAGCCATATTACTGCCCCCTGTTGATAAGTAGAATAACAAGATAGCAGCAGCAGGATTGTATAAAGCATGATCTGCAAGCGTGTCAGACTTCATGTGTAAGAGACGACACAATATTGCCCCACTCATAAAAACGTTGCTCCCTAGCGTTACTAGTGGCCAAACACTCACCAAAGGTCATTTAACCTAATGAACAATGGCCACTAAATTATATACGTTTGAACCAGTAACTGATATCTCACTAAAACATTACGGCCTCAGGTCATCAGTTTCACTACTCACCAGTGCTCGTCACCACAGCAATAGCACCGCCACTTCCCACCCGGCCACCTTTGGCCTGAATGAGCTGGGTACCACAGAAGAGTGTGTGTCTGCGCTCAGTCTCGGAGCTGTACCTTCCCTCACCGGCCGGCAGCGGGGTCTTTAGCACCGGGATACTTTCACCTTGACACAGAGACAGATCCCAGGTTCATACACCAGTAGATTCTGCATCAGTTAATGACATTTATAAATAAATCCCAAGCACAGAATGAAAACTGACAACTGACAACACTCAAGCAAAGTGAAACTATTCTGTAAAAGTAAAGTTACTGTGTGATTTCTGAAAGAGTTTCAAGGGCCTAGTTGTTAGAGGAGAAAGTGAACACAAAGAGGAGAAAATTATCTTATATCTGAAGTTATAAAACATAGTGGCTCCAGTTATATTCTGCCTGATGGTGGCGTTCAGGGTTGATGATCACCTGTGAGCATGCTCTCGTTCACCAGACACTCCCCAGCCAGCAGGGCAGCATCACATGGAAGCAGCAAACCTTCCTGAGGGATGATTAAACAGTCGCCGGGGACCAGCTCCACCGAGCTCACATGCTCCTCCACTGAGAAACACAAAATAGAGATAATGTCCTTGTAGAGAGTTCTGGATTTAATGCAGAATGACTGGGCAGAACGCTGATTCATCCCCTGGCCCAGCTCAGGTTGAAAAGAGAGCTAGAACAAATATGGATGTGTTGATAATTGTACTTTTGTTTTTGAGGATAAAGTTTGTTGTGCTGTTGAACTGTAAAGCATCATGTTAAACATATCTCATACCCAAACTGACAACTGTATCTCAGAGATAATTCTGATAGAACACCTGAAGTTCTACTTCAAACTTTCATTACTGAGGAAACGAGAACTAAAACAGTAGTGGTTCAAGGTGCAACTACATACCAGCTATTACTGTCTAACATCTAAAACATCACCTGGTACAGTGTCAGTTAACCAATCAAAGCAAACTATGGTTATTATTATATGAAGCCAGGTTACGAACAGAATTCCTTAAATCCTTGGTAGATGCAAAGGTCCCCCTCATGTGCAATAGATTCTTAGGGACAGGTACACAGACTAGAGAGTGAAAGACAAGTTCTCGCACACGAGAGAAAACTACGTTGATACCTCTTGCAGGTTCGCACTGCAGCTGAAACGGAGGTCTGACTGTCTGCATGCTAAGTAACTTTATGGACGACAGCACAATGACCCTAAATAAACAGCCATATCCACACGCATCATTTTCTGAAACAAGAATTTGACATGCAAGATTTGCGCTCACCTCCGGTGTTTCTGCGTATGGTAACAATTGTGATTAACTGGGCCATGTTGTGAAGTATGAGGCTTTGCTGTGGGGTAAGGTAGCATAACATTCATATACTTCATATTAACAATAAAAACTATAACTAATAATCATATTAAGTATTCCACAGGAGACTCACCTTACGAGTCTCATAAAGACAGATGCTGATAGAGAGAATGGATAACACTAAAATACATATGGCGTAGTAATAATAATCGTCACACATCCAGAGGATGATACTGAAGAACTGGAACACATAGAAAGGGTTGAGGACCTGAAGAAGCAGATAGAGAGCGAGAGACAATACTTATATTTTGAATAAAATACTTTGCACCAAAAAATCTGTAAAAGAAGGGATTTCCATCTCACCTCCTCAAACAGCAATTCTATATAAGGTTTCACAGGCACATCAATAAGGTTGGACCCATAAATGCGTCTCCTGAAATAATTCATGTTGTGTTACTACTCAGCAGTGTCCAATGAGATTGAGAACAACCCCCCGATTTCTCCATCTGTGCAGCTCTTCCTACCTGCAGCTCTGCTCCAGGGGGCTCAGGCCCTTTTGGAAGCCATACAGGTCCTTGCAGGTCCAGCCCTCATTAAGGACACTGCAGACAAAGATGGAAATGCTGGTTAGTATTTTCTAGAGTTGAATTTAACTGAAGCCATCAATGTCAAGCATTTCTCTTTCTCTCTGTGTTTCCTCTTTTCCTGTTTCAATACCTAACACGAAGGAAAGTTCCCTTCTTGTCCAGCCAGACGTAGCGCAGCCCTTCAAACAGGTAGTAGCGTAGCAGCGTTTTCTGTAACATGAAAGGAGAAATATCAATCTGGGAGAGAAGAACACGCTGCACTTTAATTCTGAAAAACACACGCTTGATCCTTACCTCCTCCTGGTACAGCTGAGCTGTATCTCTCCAGTCAGTGACCTCGTGCTCTCCCAACAACTCCAAACTAAATGGGAAAAACATGACGTAATTAACAGTTAACCCTGTTATTCAGATTCATTTAATGCATTGTGATGAGAGGCTGAAGATGATGCTGTCAGAGAACAGAAACATGGAGCTAACCTGCCATCCTCCAGCTCCTCTGTAAGGACATCCACGACATGCTGCTTGCCAAAAATGTCCTGAGGGGTTAAAGGTACATAAATGTCTGTGAGAGCTGGAAACAAGGCACTGACCAACCAAGAGAGCAAGCATCTCATGCAGCTTGTGCTGTAGTGAGACAAAAACATGCTTCAGACACAGTCCCTTTTTCCTTCTGGCACTAACATCTACGTTGGGTGATTAGACGTCATTAGAGAGAGAGATCTAGAGCATAGCGTGAACCAAGTCACAGATCAAATAATCTTCAGATTTGAATCCACATTTCAATGAGCACGTATGTATCAAAGAGATGGTAGACAAATAAACACAATAACAACAACACTACATATGAGATATGTTATATATTTTTAACGCAAACCTTTCAAATTAAAGCTGGTAATTTTTTTCTTCATTATATACAAGTACACAGTGTTTTCTGTGTAATTTAAATCTGTAACAGCATTTCTGGAAACTGAAACTCATCATCTTCTTCTTTCAAAGGTGGATTAGTACTTAAAATGAAGATGACATTCACCCACAAAATGTAATTAGATTACTACATAGACTGGACTGAGAAACTAACAATTCAGAGCATGTTTTATAACAGAGAGGACAGCTCAGTCTAATCATTTATGACCAGGCTTCATCCACCAGGGGCCTGAATGCATGAACAACGAACATGTGGGACAAAGTGACTCGCAGGTGAGGTGCAAGTCAAATCTAGACAAACGTAGGATCTGTAGTATTAACAGAAGTATTATATTTACTCACTCTTATTAGCAGAACATGTGCTAAAGCCAGAGGGCAGGAGCTGCAGCGTGCGAGGATGCCGAGCCGTGGGCGCCAGTGGATCACGATGTAGAGCAAACCCAAGGTCAGCACGGCAGCCAGGTGAAACATGCACACCCGCCAGCGCACAAACTTATACCCCTGGACGTCCTGGTGAGGAAAGGAAGTCAGACAGTCCATTCAGACTCAAACAGCGTTTCAGATTCAGAGTTAAAAAGGTACATTTCCATAGACCTGTTAGCATATCAGCTCACGTGTTACATGATAAATAAAAAATACTGCCTCAAGCCAGATTTGAGCAGCGACACAACACACAAAATTATGGTTCTTGTGTCTGTTTACATATAAAAGGTGATGTAGACTTCTCTGCGGATCTGCAGGTGGCGGGAGTCAGTGGAAGCTTTCACAACACATCAGACAAACAAATCGCCATAACTTTAGTTTTTTTCATTTCAAATTGCATTTTCTGTAGCTTTCTGTTTTTCTTGCCTTTTGACAAATTTTGTGTTGCTTCCATAAATAACAGTTTAACAGCTTAAACGAATAATCCTATGTCTTTGGTAGGAACAGAGGGAGCCAAGTCGTGGGCTGTTCCTTATAACTGTGCAAACATGCTGCTGCCCTTAAGCCAGACCACTGCCTCGGACGTGAACAGTGAGAACCAAGATTTCTGTTGCTGAGAAGGGAACGGGGGTCTTCTCATTAATTACACTGACATGACATCATCCTGTGTAATGTTAACAATGCAGATAATTGACATTCGGTCTAGCAATGAAAGTATGTGTGCTGTTGAACCTAGTCCACACATGCAAAAAGGATTGATGGGATATCCAACATCTCTTAGCACCAAAATTAGATTTGCAAGTATTATAAATGCAGTTAAACCCAGAAAAAGAAAAAGCCAATACTCCTTTAACAAAAAATGATTCTCATCCAAATTTTACCCTATCATATCATCATGAAAGAGATTATTCACACATAAACCAGCCCCCTCCAAAAAGAACGATGAGCCGTTCCTTTGAGCGGCTCTTGGAAAGAAATGAAGTCATAGGATCCAACTCCTTTCAAAGGTTGAATCTCCCATCACTACTTACCATGTGCGAGTCAGGGGAGAGGAGGGGGTCCGGTGGACTGGGTGAGGGGAGTCCGCTCTGCGGCTCCGCCACACTTCCTACAAAACAAGTTTACGGGTCGTTAACATAAACCGTCCCTCTCATACAACACTTACATAAACCAGGAAGCACAACACACCTACTGAGTCAATATTGACACGGATGGCAAAGCTCTAGTTCAGAGATGCAAGCTTCTGTAGCCCATTTCGGATCATGTCAAACATATGAACTTTATGTTGAAGGAAAATGGAGGTGAACTCATTATTTATGTCGTCTGTGTTGTCAGACCACCATTAAACTTTACAGCACTACATTGATACTCTGTCAGTGTGGTTAAAACAGTAGTTTCATTGAAAAACTTCATGTAAAATAAATAAATGCAATGAAAGAATGTACAGATGGTTCATATTTGGAGTTTTTAGTATAATTCACTATACTATCAATTTTTTTGTGTCTTCATCTATCTGCTTGTAACACACACACACAAACACACAAACACACAAACACACACACACACACACACACACACACACACACACACACACACACACACACACACACTCAGCTCCAATAAAACATTATCTTTACAGGGTTATAAGGACAGTATATATGTCATGAAGTGTTGTTCGTTTGCCTGACGTTCTTGTTAATGCTTCTCATTAACTGTGTCGATGACCCAGGAGATAAAATGACGTAAAGTCCGGTGGTAAAGCCCGTTGTTCACATTAATCTAATACTCACTTCCGGTTCCAAAGACAATACAGAAACTGCACAAATCCCACTTCGTTCATGTCCGAACACTCAGGAGGAAGAACCTGAACTCAACATCAACACGACACCGCCAGTTTAAAATAAGTATATCCCAGAAAGGTTGACGTTATCTGGAGGATAAATGTCGGGGCAGAACTTTTATCTCCCGCTGCGGGTGAGACGCAACCTACGGTTCTTCTACTGCTCCTCCAACTTCTGTCTCTCACCTGAGAACAGCGCCCCCTGCGTTTCATGCCTGACACACGCCTGATGAGTACCTGCCAAATAGTGATCCAACACTAACTGATACACAGTGGAAAACTGACTTCAGTGAGCTGCAGTGTCATCTTAAAGACTTTAAACTGATGACAGGGCTGATGATAATGCTTATTTGGAAAGTCATACTTGCTTAAGATTACAGTATTACATCCAAGTATTAAAAAGTATTATTAGACAGACACAAATCAGAAACCATAGGATTGCTTAAAATCAAGTAGTTTAAATGTCATGCCTGATTACCCTCAAACACTCCTTTGTGATTATGTGATTGTTCGCCAACATAAAAATTTCACAAACACATGTATTAATAACCACAGACAAAGGTCAGTGTGTGTACAAGTTGTGAATCAGCTGCAGACATATATACAAACTGTGTAATGCAGCTTTAAAAGGCTGCACTATCACTCAATGAATACACGGCTGGTCAACAAACAAGTGTGGAAAGAAAAAGGCATTTACTGTCCTAAAATGTACAGGGTGTATAAAAACAGAGATGGAGGGTGATGGTATAAGATCCATGTCAGTTTGTTTAATCTGACAGGAGATGTAGCCACTCAGTATAGTTCAATACACTCTTTATCGTCAATACATATTTTAATATAAGAGTCATGTTTTTTGTAAAGGACACCATGTTTGTTCATATGCTTCACTTTTGTATTTACGTCATAACCTGCTGGTACTTGTTGTGCTGGATAGACATGAAGCCACACAGTACATTAACTGTTTCATCGGTTTTGTTATTGTGCACATGATTGAACTGAGTCAAGTGGAGTTTTATGGAGGATGAGTAATGCTGCATTCACATGCTCCTTTGACTCTACTATTCTCCGAACTGGGAGGTTGTTCCCCAGACTTGGGTGATGTTCATGTGTTTTTAGTGGAAACGACATCGATACTACAAAATAAAAAGATGTGTTGTATTTTATTTCTCAGAACCAGTTGATTCCATGTTTTTTAGGACTTGTTATCAGAGTGAATAAATACTCTCACAACATGGAAAACGATAAACCGTTACATCCTATAATTAGAAATGAAATGTTGGCTAAAACATTTTTAAGAAACCTTGCTTAATTAATTAAATTAAACATAATTAATCAAAAATATTCAATTATATTTACTTTTGTCTGCAATTTCCTGCATATATGTCAACTACTTTTTACTTTCCTGGTTGTTACGATTTGAGGGGTTGTTCGTGTGAATTCTTTCACTTTTCAGATTATGCCAACATCTCTTGAACTTTTCTAAAGCATATTATAGGTAGTCCCTATAAAATGTAGATTAATAAATTCGCCATTTGCTGTGCCAGATTACAACACACATTCACACTGCATGTGAATGAATCTGCTCACTGGTCATGACATGCACACATCTTTTGCTTTTGTATTGATAATATTGTTGCTTTTTTGTTCTTGTTATTATAATTGTGGCTTAACATTTTATTGTTAATACGATGACACTCATAGGTAGTCAATTATTTTCAACAAAATTTTGAAATAGTCTTCAAAATAAGCCTACTGGGTTTTCTGCTTCCCCCTACACTATTTATTATTACATCATTTTTCTGTGTTTTTTTATTTAATTGGTTTTAAATTTAAAAAAATCTAAATGACTTGGATTGAAGCCACCCCATGCACAGCAGCAAGTGTACTGTTAATGTATTTTAAATTTCAACTGGTTTCAAGTAACCAATTCATTCACATACCACACCTAAATGGACGCAGAGTCCAGGCATCAGCATTATGGAACTTTAAGTTACCCTTTGTCCCAGGCATCAATCAATAGCCCTGTGGTATTCCACAAGTAATTATCATGCATTTCAAAATAAGACTTTATGAGCCCTGCTCTGTTCAATGAGCAGAACAGATCAAGCTGGATTCAATCTGTTTCAGTTTCATCCTAAATATAACACTATTAACCCAAGTAAACTGTCTGGGTTGTCAAAAAAGGGAAATGACTTAGAACAGATGTGAAGACACAAGATAGTCATCTGAGCTGAGGATGCAAAAAAACATGTCCCCTACACACTCATCTGTTTGGTGTGTGGCTCTGTTAAATCCATGGTGTGTGACCGTTACATTTGTCATGGCAGCAAATGTCAAGATAAATAAGGGAAACACTTACACAAGTAGTGACATCTGCACCATACATGTCCTGACTGCAGACTGATCGATCCTGGACACTTCTCAGACACACATACTCACGTAGGACATTTGAGATCTGCTCTCCTATCAATACGTCTATATTGAGAGTATATCACATGACTGTGTATGGACAGCCTGATGTGTTGTGAAGGGTTTGAAGCATCAGTTCAGCCTCAGCTCTTAAACAGATCTCTATAAATGTTAACACTGGAGGTTGCTGAGTAATAAAGAAGAGTAGTAAGAGGAAGTGGAACCTTAAGTTTCCCTCTGTGAGCTGTTATCCGCTCGAACCCAAGACAGGTTGTTCAGAGCCTTCTTTAGCCAAATGTTAGCAAACACATCTGTGAGGCTTACAGGTTATTCAGCGTTTTTTGTGAATGAAACGGATCGTGAGCAAAGATTTGAACGCTCCTACCACGTGTGTCCATGTTCGTTGTCAGGACGGCTGCCTCCACATGATCCTGTTGTGTGAATCAGAAGCTTCTTCTTCACACTGAGCTGCTGAGAAACGATACGTCTGCCCCATAGAGGTCTGCCCGGTCTGTGAACTGCTCCTCTCTACGGAAAGACAGGGAGACCAAAACAGTCACAAGCGCGCCCACTTGTGGAGACACCACCAGGCTGATCAACATTCAGTCACTGATCAATTCAGTTTCCCGGGCGACACATCTGAGTGTTGCAGGCGTTTTGTGCATCACGGGAAGGATAAACACGTCACTTCCTGCGTCACGCAACGCTGGATCCGCACCACCAATCACGCAAGTGTAGACCACTAGGTGAACAATTTATGTAAATCGAAATAAAGTTTTTAGACGAGGCTTACCTCGTATTGCCACTAGGTGGTGCTATCACTATCACTACATACACACTAACAGATCTGTTCAGGTTGAAACACTCTCTTCTCTCTCTTCGGATCGTACAAGTCTTTCACCCTTGCAACACCTAATACATTATAGGAATCTGTGGCCACTGACACTGTGACATTAAAGCAAATTAACATCAAAGTAAAAAACATGTCACTTCCATGAGACAAACATTTTTATTAACTTTAAATCTCGATAGAGATGAGATGACACTTGCTGAATTTAAAATGGCCGACTTCCTGTTGGATCTAGCATATCGATCCAAGTGGGTTTTTTGTTCGTAATAAAATAACACATTTCACTACCAATTTTTGTGCATGTCGGTCAATCATGGTGCTAGGGCTGCTCTTTAGGGGGCGCTATTCAGCTAGTTTGCCACACCTCTTCCTTTAAACCATAGGAATGTCTTCATTGAAAGTTGAAGCCAGGCCACTAACACATTGTTAGACAAAAACTCACAGTTTCCATAAGACTTCATCATCAATGTCTTGAGGCCTTCTGACAACATTTGAGATGGTTGTAGTCAAAAGATTTGAGTTAATTTAATCTCCAAGGAGTCAAGACGACGCTAACCCTAACCCTAGCTCTATGAGGAATTCATTAAAATAGATAACGTGTAAAATGGCCAAAATTGCCACAAAATCCACAATGGCCGACTTCCTGTTGCATTAATCGAATTTCGTGAATTACTGCATTTTAGGGGGCGCTGTTGAGCCATTTTGTTGCACCCATTTCAAATTGCTCCAGAATACGTGAATTTTCATTTGGCCAGACGCACCAGCGAAATTTGGTGAGTTTTCAAGTGAGTTCTCGAGTATGTTCAAGCCGTCAATATTGCGATTCATTTTCCAGAATAATCAAACGAAAAGCAATAGCAATCCCGGTCTTCCCCATCTCTATTGCCATGTATGTTTTTTTTAACCTAACATATTTTTTATGTTCCTATTGCATGTTAATACTCAGGAATTCAGGAAGAGGTGATCAGATTTCTATCTGCTACTTAATCCAGTGAACCAAACCTATCTTTGTGTTTACATCTTGGAAATTTCTGTAGAAAGTAGGAAAGACTTTTTTTGTTGTATGCCAGATATTGTGTTTCAAATAGAGGCTCTATTACCAATTGAGTATATTTAAGAAAAGATTAGAAACATTATCGCTAAACGCATATAAAATAGTGACAACCTTCCAGTGGACCCTTCTTCCAGCCTTCATAACAATTTCACAGAGGAATAAACAATATTAAACAAGGCTCATTTTCACTTAGTAAACCATGGAGCCATGTCAGTGAGTGAGCATGAAAGGACCAGCTCACCTAAATGGAATGCAGCCATCATTGTTGTCTTGTTGTGCTTTTCTTGCCGTCAGAAAGTAGAGACAGCAGCTCTTTGAAACTGCTGAACAAAAGATGTTATTCATTCACAGGCTGGGGAAAGAGGGCTCTCACATATAAAGTCATTGATAGCTCAATTTAATTTTGCTGCTCTGGCTTAATGTCACGCTTGAACTTAGCAATTGTTAATGTTATTAGCAAAGCCTGTATTTTGTCTCCACTATTAAAACCCTAATTTGCGCTGGGAAGGCAGCCTGTAAGCACACATGCTACATCTTGTCTTAAGGCTATATGATTGTACTTTGTTCCTGTTGTAACATTATTGCTATTACAACATTCAAATTGACTTGCAATGACGAAGTAAGGTTTGTGGTATGATGTTGTAAGTAGACAACACATTCATAATCTTTGAGATGCGTTTTCTTATGATGATAGCTGTTCATTTTCACGTGGATCAATTTTCTTCTTTTTACTTTGCAGCGGTGGCAGGTTGAAGCAGGGTAATCCAGATAACTCTCTCCAGAGCAACATCTTTCCCCTCAGGGATCCCAGGGTGTTCCAAGGGCCTCTCACCTGGTGGCTGTGCCCAGAAAACCTCCAAAAGGAAAATCAGCTCAACCTGTTGTGCTCCTAATTTATTTACTCTTCCATCTATTTTAAGTGTAAATCCAGGAAACAGATTTCTGCTGTATGTATTCACAATCTCCTTCCATCACAGCGCATGACCATAGGTGAGGGTTGGTTTATAGAAGAAACTCTCTCATTACATTCTTCAGTATTTTTTTTATTGTAATGTAATTTGCAAAGACAATTGACAAAGTGTACTGTGTTCTTTCCTCATTCAAAAACACAGGTTTGACTTCCATAATGAGCTCAGCACATCTTTAATGAACACATATACAAATATGTACAGCCTGAATAAGATATTTGTGAGTAATAACAGTAATATCTTTTTTTGCACCAATGCACACAAATAGCAGATATGTGGTCCGTGCTAAATCACTCAAAATATTATGCTTGAGACTCCATCACCTTTTTCTAACACTAACATTCCTGTTTCCTTCTGCCTCACAATCACACTCATTAAAAATGATGAAAGGTGCTTCTCTGCTCTTCTCCTGTTAACTTATATTGAGGTATTCTTCTTGGATCTTTAGTGAGCATGGGTTTCACGATGTTGCTGCTTTCTTCTCTTTGTAAGTCGCCATCATTTTCTTGATCTCTGCAATGGCCTTTCCTGGGTTGAGTCCCTGTGGAGGAGTGTGACAAACAGACTGTGAGAAACTGAATTTCTACTAACTCTGTATTACTGTGTGTGTGTGTGTGTCTATTTATACCTTGGGACAAGTCTTCGTGCAGTTCATGATGGTGTGGCAGCGGTAGAGAGAGAAGGGGTCCTGAAGTTTAGACAGACGTTCCTCAGTGAATTCATCACGGGAGTCAATCATCCAACGATACGCCTGTAGGACAGTAACAGTGTGTTCTTTATTCCATCAGGAAAATATTCATGTTCACAGCAATATAAATGCTGGTTAACTACAAAAAAAGTAAGAAACTTGGTCCATTATCAGTTTAAATTTACCACATATTTAATATTCAGTTCATGACACAATATCATGTTGAACTCTTTACTAAAGTTGTGTTTGCCTGGACTGTAAATTGTGGAATATTGCAAATGTTAACTTCCAATATTTGATGTGAAAAAAACTAACTCTAGGTCAGCACTCGTAAAACTAATGAAAGGTGAGTATTAGTTTTTCTAAACTGGTATTTTATTCTTGTTAACACTATGTCTATTATTGGGACACAAATCTCTTAGTTAAATATGTTTTATGCTGCTTCCTGACAGGTACTGAACATATTCTCCTGAAATTATGCAGATTCGGTTGCTCGGGCCATTCTCCGGAGATTTTTGTGCCAGCTCCCTAGTAAAATGTACGGAGAATGTCCGAGTGAGTCCCTGTGCTTTAAGCATTATGTGCTTATATAAAACTGTGTTAAACATCACATACTGTGCATACATAGACAGCCTGATATCTCTCCGCCTGTGCCAGCGATTCAAACAGCTTGGGAGAACACCACTCCTTCACCCTGTAAACTGCTGCTAGCCCTTCATTTAAATGTTGTTTTACTATGTTACTATGTTATGTTATGTTATATGTTATATTTTATATTTTATCTTGTATTCCTGTCTACTGCGTAGATGTTGCCTGCCAGGTCATAAGATTTTCACTGCTCTGATGACGCTGTTATTTGGTGCATGTGGCAATAAACACTTTGATTTGATTTGTAAGAATACAGCAGGAAAATGGGAAGAATTAACTTCGGGCGAGTGGTTGATGAGGTTTCCAACACAAGATAAGAAATGAAAATCCCCAAAAAACAATTGTTGTACATTTTCTGGAACTAGTGTCTGAAAAGATAGATATTCTCAGACTGTTTTCAACCCACCTGCATCAGGACAGCAGGTCCCAGGTATTTGTCTCCGTTCCACCAGTAGCTGGGACAGCTGGTGCTGCAGCAAGCACAGAGGATGCATTCGTAGAGGCCGTCCTGTTGGGTAAATAACCACAGCTTACTCTGAGTCTCTGTGGTGTTTTACAACACGCCATAATCCTATCGTAACAAATGTGGTTCTGCTACATTTCCTTGTGAATGTAACACACCAGACAAGTTAATGAAAGACAGGTCAGCAAAACTGTTATCTGCCAGGGCCAAGATATGACGACACAATGGCTGCCCAGGGGTGTGTAACCTTGGGTCTTTCTCACAGTAACAAGCGGGTTTATTTACCAGTTTTTGTCTGTCCTCCACCGACTGGAAATACTGCTCCTTCCCTTCTTGAGCTTCATCCTTCTTTTTCAGGTAGGGCTCAATGGATTTGTATTGTGCATAAAAGTTGCTCATATCCTGGTGGGAAATGTACAAAAAAAGTCATGACTGCCATTTAAACATCCAATGTTCTAAATATGAAATATTCCTTTTAAATATCATAACATTTTTATTGCCATTATGCTCTGATGTTAATGGCAATCTGCTAGAGCAATTTCAAATATGGCCATTGAGTACAACTCTTTTTCTCCTAATGCAGTACTTACAGGCACCAGATCTTTGACCACATACATGTGTGGAAGAGGATAAATCTTGGTTGGTTTGTTGGTGTTTGTGTCGATCTTATTAAGACACGCCAGCGTGTTGCCTCCATTAATGTTCATGGCACATGAGCCGCAAATACCTGAGGAAACACACAGTCAGTGGGTTACTGACATCTCAAACAAATGGTTATGTTTCATTTGCTTTTTTAAAAGTTGAATGCAGGTGATTTTGGTTCTTACCCTCACGGCATGAGCGTCTGAATGTGAGCGTGGGGTCTATGTCATTCTTAATCTTAATGAGGGCATCCAGAACCATTGGACCACATCTGTATTAAGAGGAAGAGGTCAATCAGTTATGACATGTGTGACAATATCATTAAAAAACTAAGATCCAGCTTAGTAATGTTCTAATAATAGAACTGGTCATGATTTACCTGTCTAAATCAATTTCATAAGTCTGCATTCGGGGTTTGTCTCCGGCGCTGTCGGGGTCCCAGCGGTAAATCTGGAACTTCTTGATTCTGGGTTCAGTAACAGGAGCAGCTGCTGTCTGAACCGACCGCCCCATCTATATCACAGATAATGAAAAGAAGCCGTATATAAGACTCAAACCTAAGTATCAATTAAGAGTTATGTACAAAAAAGCATCACAATGTTACCAAGCAGCAGGTCATAAAAACTAACTAAAGTCAAACACAAATATCCATAAACTCTAAACGGCTGCACAACGGCTGTTGTATTATGTAAGAATTTGGACAAATTGCACAAACAGTCTTGTAAAAAGAGCTTCCATTTTGATTTTATATAGTATAAATATGTTATATTTTATTGTAGCTTTTATTACTATAAATATACAATTATTTATAATATTGTGTGTATTTTCTTATTATCACTCTACTTAAGTTTTCTCCTTTCCCTGCTTCTTCCTTGTGCTGCTGTGTAAATTACTTCCTCTATGGGAGATAAATAAAAAGGTACATTATATTTTATCATATCTTATGGCTAAAATTAAGCACATATCCTGTCACACCAGACTATTTTACTTGTAGTGTTACTTCAAATAATTTACACAACAATGACACTAAATTTCTATTGCTCATTTCTAAAATAATCCACAATGAAGTAAAAACACTATAAAAAAAGAACAGCAAGAGATCCGAATACCCAATTAATAAAATCTTTCTTTTGAAAGCCTTATAAATAAAACACATAAAATCATTTTAAAAATCATGATGTTAAAAACGTCTGAAAATAAAACAGATTAATGGAGGCTCACTGTCTTTTGATATTACTAGGTATTATTACACGTTATCATATGGCCAGTTATTGAGTAGAATCAGACAATTTATTAACACTGAATCCTCGTGTATATAATAAGGTGTGCTCTGTTTGCAAAACAAGGTATTGAGTCTCCCCCTAGTGGTAGGTTGGGTGAACTGGCATGACGGTGTTACATCACTGAGATATCTCTGCTTACCTAACTGACTTTACAGGACAATGAAAGATGTACTTTAACACAATAAAATCGATATTTCTGCTCAAATGAAAGAAGTATTAATATATCTATGAGGCTTAAGTGCTTGAATAAAAGTCCAGACCCGCTTTATCGGTCTTTAACATGAGGTAGGAGCTGCACCACAGCATCGGCTCATTCCCAATGGAGAGAGAGCTACTCAACAAGCATTGTGATGTGTTCAGTGTGGAATGTAAACGAACACTTCTACTAAATAACTTCACAGATCAGTGTGTTTGTGTGTATGTCCTGTGGCATTAACACAGACACACACAAACACACAAACGGGGTGTGAGAGCAAGGTGTGTTACCACAGGTCGTTCACATTGCCACACACTCTTTCAGATGATGATACAGTGCAGTGTAGCCTACAATAGGATAACTAGTGCATACCTTAACACTACAACCCCAGTTGTTAACACAACATTTGTCATCAGGAATGTGTTTGTTGTGAATGATGTGGTACTCACCGCCATGACGCCACAGCTCCTGGCAACCAGGAGGTTACGACTCAGGGACACACAGATCGCCGACATGTTGGAGACTGGATTTGTTTGTGTGACTAAAACAGCCACAGGAACACAATACAGACACACACACTCACACTCTCATCTGCCTGTTGTCTATACTAACCTCTGAAGTGAAGCCACGCCCTCTGCCTGCGTCACCAACGTTGCCTTCACGATCTACCGCTGAGCTCACAACTAACACACATGTAGCCGGTAAACAACAGTTCCGCCGCCGTGGAGTGACAGCTAAATGAGATTTGGTCTTCAACATGGTACCAGTCATATATTTTATCACTATTTATTTAGAACTAGGTTGTAAAATAATACGTCGTCAATACGCGCATAGTTTAGCCGCCCGACAGCACTTGAAGGCATCATATGTAAGAGTCTCTTTCACAACTCTCATTGCTTTGAACCAGGGTCAGTTACATACACTTAAACATAACTTAACCTACAGTGCCATGCTGTAAGTGTGATTCAGTTGCTGGGAAATGATCATACAAATTGTTTCTCATTTACCAGTTGTTCATATTTGATGACTGAACTTAATAAATAATGATAATACTAATAATAATATGGTGGCATGTTCCATATTTCTTATGCTCTACAATGACCTCTGAGTTAAAATTTTGCTCTAATTTTTTTTGAAAGCACTTCTTGTTTAAAGGGATAGTTCAGCCAAAAATGAAGATGAACTCATTAACTACTCAAACACTCCACCCACCCCTTCATCAGCAAAGTGGTGAGTAGATAATGAGTGAATTTTTGTTTTGGGGTGAACTATCCCTTTGAGCCTAATAAATTCTGATTCTGATACTGTTTAGTACTATTAGTAGTAGTATAATCTTTTCAAAATCATTCATAATTTCTTCATTCATCTTCTCATCGCACTTATTAGCGTTGGTCCAAGTGACAGGTCTCTGATGTGATTTTATGATCATCTGCTGATGTGTTAACACAAACTTGCCAGATAGATATGTGATGATGAACCCAAGTAACAGAATAACCCTTTGAACAAACACCTGAAACTGAGTATCACTCATATCTGAATTGAGCGTTTATCAAATATTTTTAACAATAAACAATTCCTCCATGAGGACAAACGAGGAACCTGTTCAGAAGGAAAAATAAAAATAAAGCCAAATGCACCCTTGTATACACATTACTCTTCCACTCATGATGTTGTGTAAAAAACTCTTTTATTATCCTACTTAAAGATGCAGTAGGATTTGTGCTGCTCCATAGTAAAGAACGACCGCTATATATCTGCAGGGATCAATAAGGTTGCCGAATGGTACCAGTGACTCAGTGATTACATGACTCTCTGTGAGATTTGTGGCTCAAAGCACAGAGGCCCAACCCAGTGGAGTTCCAAGACATTCAGAAAATAACATTGTTATTGTTCTTAGGGCTGCATTTAACAATTATTGTAAATATGAATTCATTATCTATGAATATCAGTTATCACTTATTTCTTGATTAATCAATTATTCATTTTGTCTATAAAATATAAGAAATGGTGTAAATGTTTTCCTCAGCCAAAGGTAAAATCTTACACAGTCTATTTTATTTCTAATAAAATTTCACAATGAAGGATATTAAGTTTACTATGATGTACGATAAAGAAAAAACATTACTTCCGCACTGATGGGAAGCTGCTACCAGCAACTATTTGGAATTACTAGAACCTCCACCATGGCCCAAAAGGTATCAAGATCCATTGGAAAATGCTGAAAGTGTTGAAAAATGCCTGATCTTGCAGTGGTAGAGCTAGAAAGGGAGAAAGTGGAGTTTATTATTACATTTTTCTACTCCACAAAATGGCAAAATATATAAATACTCTCTTAAGATAGACAGTATAAGTACACATAGTACACATGTTCTTAACAACACTCTGCAGTTACACAGAGTAAAAATTAAGGAAAAAAAAGGAGCAGGTGCAAAAACATTTAAGGGGCATGTACGGCAATCAGTGGCGGTTCGTCATACAGGGCGCTGGGGCGCCGCCCACCCTACAATTTTGAGATGAAAAAAAAAAAAAAAAAAAAAAAATGACATGTCAAAAAACATTATATATCAAATAATTTAATAAGAAATGTACTGTTTTAAAGCGTTAAATGTGTGCCGGAGACCGTAAGCCCCTGTCAAAAACCACTTAATATATTATATTTGGTAATATATTTGCCATTCGTTATCACTGAGAGAGAAGCCACTCCTCCCTGTGGGCGCCGGGCAAGTGGAAGTCTATGGAAGCCAACAAAAGGGGCAGGAACATTTGAGCAAGGACAGCTTCTCAATGGCGGATGACAGTTCGAGCCATGGGCGCACTTCACTTGCGCCTACAGCCAATGAAAGGGTTTCTTATACATCATGCTGACAGGACTGTCCAATCAGAGACCTTATCACTGATCTACAGGAGCTGCATAGTTAGCAGATACTTTTAATCTGCACGGAGGTGCAGCTCCGGTCCCGGAGCACTGAGTGGACAGGTAGAGGACAGACAGTGGACAGATAGAATCATTGTTGTTTACTGTGTCGTGTGTGTAGTTTTATTGATCAGTAATAATCAGCTGAAATTTTTACCCACATGTTAACGTGCATGGGGACGTGCTCCTCCGGGACCGTCCCCGGGGACGTCCCGGTCTCGGTCACCTCCCGGAGCACCGGAGCACCTCTCCGGGGACCGGGACGTCCGGGACGACCGGGACGCGACCGGAGCACCTCCCGGAGCACCGTGCACCTCCCCGGGTGCACCTCCCTCCGGTGCTCCGGAGACCGGGACGTGTCCGGGGACGTCTCGGTCCGGGGACCGGGACCGGAGCACGCACCGGAGCACCTCCCCGGGGTGCTCCGGGGACGTCCCGGAGACGGTCCCGGAGGAGCACGTTCCCGGGGACGTCCCGGACCGGAGGTCCCCGGAGCACCCCGGAGTTTTTTTTTTCTCATTGCGGTGGGCTATTTAAACCGCGCCGCCCAAGTGCGCCCCCCCCAAAAAAAATGTCACCAGCCGCCACTGACGGCAATGTACAAGTACGTTTTTGCTATTGCTCGACAACCAACGTAGCTGTTTAATAGCTTTTTATTTAGGAATCCAGCAGAAATTCCACATCAAATTGAATTTCCTACTTTTACGATAGGATTCACCCTTGGGTTGCTTCTTCTTTCCTCCAACAAAATTTAGCATGCTAACTGGCTAGCCCCGGCCCAGTCAACTCATCTCATCTCTTTTCAATTGGGGCGTCCAGTTTACCCTGAAGGTACAGTGCACGAAGAGAATATTATAACCTTTAATATTGTAAAGGCAACAGTGGCTCAAGCTTTTGGCAAGTGACCATCACCACCATCTGCTCAAGAAATTACACACGAGACAATAAACAAGGTACAATTAATAATGACTCTTCCATTTGATTAATATGTATCTCTATACAGAAAATGTTGATCATAATTACATTTTTACGCATTCATTTATAGGGTTAACATAATTACAAGGGAACTGTATCTTTGAATCATTTGAATTCAGTTTTAGATTAGTGTGATAATAAACCAAGCTGCTTTAAAGTAGGCCAAATCCAAAGTGCTGTCAGGCGTGATAATAACCACATAGTTATTAATATCTGCTTCTTTTCCTCTCAGCTGCAACGGAACATGAAACGGAGATGTGACGATGAGTGATTGGATTGACGCGGAGGCCAAAGTTTGTGACCCGGTGGAGCAGGAGGATGTGAACCTGATCCTGAAACAGATCTGCCTGAAAGCTGTTGAACACAGGCTAACTATCCTTGAATCTATAAGGTGAAGGCGGAATGACTTTCCACTCTCCTTAATCCTCAGGGTAACTGGCATGTTATCGTCTGCGATCGCTCTTAGCTGTAAGAAGCTGTTAAACAAAAACCCCAGAGGGCGGCAGTGAGTGTCGCTGCCACGATGGAGGCAGTCGAGGTGTTAATTGTGTTTTTATTTTCCTGGCAGGACAACAGGAGCAATGTTTGGTGGGAAGGATTCTGAGCTTTCATCTCTGACTGGATCAAACTCACAGCCACAGGTAAACCCATATCAGACCTGTCACGGTTTGTCACACTTTGACGACAGGAGGAATGCAGAGGATTGTGGGAGATGGTGGTCTTCATAATTGATATAATTTTTTATATCAATTTTTTTTTTTTCTTCCACACAGGTCACTGGGTCGGCCCTGTTGACAGTAGGAGTGTACTCTGCCAGGAAGGCCACAGCAGAGACAGGGCGCTTCTTCAAGGCTGGTCTCTGTAAGGCCACACCAGTCTGAGAGGCCTCCAGGTGGTTAACAGCTGCAATGGCCATGAAACAGCCAATCAAGGTAGGGGCGGATCCAAGCATGCAGCCAGGGTTTTTACCCTGTCCTTATAATAAATATGACAATTTGTTGTTAATTCTTTTTCAAAGCTATATGCAGTAAACAATGGGATTGAACAAAGAACAATTTTCAAAATGTATTAAATTATGTGTGTTGTTGCTCAAAGCTATAGAGTTATCAGCAGGCCTAAACACGGAATGACTTAATGGTGCACGTTACTGTGGCCCTTTTATGGCCCCTGATTAAAAAAAGTTCTCAATCTGCCACTGGTCAACGTAGATCCAAATTTTCATGTTGTTGCTATTTATTTTGTGGTCTTTAAAAACCAAGTTCACATCATTCATACTGGAATGAGATATGCTTGATAATAATGAGGTAGTTTTTGATGTAAATATAAGAATGCTTTCTACATTGGGATTTTTTGATTTATTCAGATATCTTGTCATTTTTAAGAACCACATCAAAGAAGTGAAGCCTGTAACAGCAAGAAGTGCGTTAAATGTATATATTTTTTGACATGAAATAGCATATATTTAAGTATATGTGTATTTACAGTGCACCCTCTGCAGCACATGCTGATAATCCTGCCAAATGAACTGCATTGGAGAGAAATTCAGAATAACATAAAATAGCAAAATCATAAAATTTTGCAAAACATTTTATGGCTCAGACAACAAAACAATAACCAAGTGACTTTCAATGAATCTGTTGAGCATCTTATGGACATCCGCTCTTGTGTTCCTCCTTTACATTTCCTTTTTAAATTCTTTGTTTCTTTTCTTTTCTGACCAAGTCTTTTCCCATTACCTTTCAGAAACTCTCCCTGTTCATTCAGGGGTGGACTATGTCCTCATGACAGGTGGAGATGTGGCACCCATGGGGCATTATGCTGTTACTGCGATGCACAATCTGTTTGAGTGGGCTAGCACCAGCAGGCGAGGGTCCAGGGCACTTTAATTTGCCCCTTTAACACTCACTGAATTACCAATCTAATTCTAGCTATTAAATGTTGACTCTGACCGTTCAGTAATGTAGACATGTTACATACAGCAAATAATTCCACTTAACCCTGACATTATAGGCCTCAGATAAAATGGCAGTTTTTAAGGTAATTGGCTTTGCTCTTTTCACCTGCAGCCTCTTGCAGTTTGCAGATGGGGCCACTGCGTTCCTGCTTAAGCGGGCCACAGTGAGTTCAGCTGCATTGCCATCCATATGGTGATGATGCCCTGTGGTTTCATTACATATCCATGAGTCATGAGTTTTGCATTGCAGGAGGAAGTCTGCAAGGACCTCGGAGCTATACCTTCGATGCAGTCCTCTACCGCTCCAGAGAGCAGAGCAACAAGTTGATGTCTTTCATTATTCACTGTGCATGGCTGCGTTTGAAAAGGTCATCGCCATGACTGAAAAGGTCACTGGCCAGGTCCTAGTAGACTCGTGCTGATTTTGGCCAGTAACCAGCAAGAAAAGTTCAACTGTACCATTAAAATTGCATTAGTGACATATTAAACTACGCATTACCAGGTCTGGAGAAATGGGGAAACTTTGCTACTCAAATTTGCAAACTTGTGCTGGGTCCTACCACTACAGGGAGACAGTGAGTATATACGAATATTATTTTAATAACGTCTACTGTTTCTGCACCATAAAAGAGGGGATTTACCACTGCACAGGAGAGCATTTGTCCCAAGGGGTTGCCTTGCAAGCTCAAGTTGCATAATTGTGTGTTTAATGTCTTCAGTCCTGAAACCAAATTGATATCTGTATAACCTATTGCTTTCATGAAATTGTCTTTTAGTCCTAATGAAGTAGTGCACACACAAGCAGAGTGCACCGACGACTTCAAACCAGATAATCAATGATAGGAGGCGATCTAAGCAGAAAGCTGACTTACTGTACAGACCGGGCTGTAGGCTGGACAGAGGTGTGCAGAAATCAAAAAACAAGCCGAGTGAATAGTTGGTCATGAAATATCAAATATCGTGTGGCCTGACAGGGGAAGTAGAACAGTCTGTTGAATCAAAACATGAATCTACTCTACTCCACCAAATGGAGTTTTGATTGACTCAAGAGCTGATGATGCCATCAAGCAGCATGCACAGAAAACAGATGATGGAAGCAGGTGTAAGGAGGTTGACAAGGTCAGTTCTCCTCCCTAAGGAAATGGCTGCAGGAGTCATAGCCCAGGAAACTATAAATCCTTCCACAGCTCAGAGCAATGCTGCCTGGCAGAAAGCAGCAGAGATGCAGGGGCAGATGCTATTCACAAAGAGGCTGCTGCTTTCAATGGAAGTTGTAGGAAGTTCAACCTTCAACAGGACCATCGTTGAGATGCTTGTCCCATTGGTGCAGGAGGTTGAGGCCATCAAGGACCCAACTGAGAAGACTCTAGTCACAGCAGTGAGCTATAGGGAACTGTTGATATCGTCACTGTCACGGTTGCTTTTCAGTCGGTACACTTAGATAAGACAGTTTCTGATGCTGTCCTGGAGAAGCAATAAGAGACGGCTTTGGAGTCAGACTCCCCAGGAAACTGTTGTCCAGGAAAATGAGTCAGCAGCAGCCTCTGTTGTTTTTTTTTAGAAGCGGAAGACTGTAGAAGAAGTAACGAGTAATGCTGCAGAGATGGTGGAAACCGCAAACAATGAAGCTGAGATGAGTCATTGATAAAGGTTGTAAAAGAAGATAAACAAAAGCAGCTGATGTGACTGCGGTGGCGAAGCAACCATAGCAGAGGAGGCGGAGGACGAGCAGTCATGGTTGAAGCGATGGAAAGTGAAGACATAAATGAGGCTGTAGTGGAAAGTGAGTCTGAAACATCTGAGGTGAAAAAAGACAAAAAGACAAACTTACTGTAACTCTGTCCACTTGAAAGTGTCAAAGTGTTTTCTTTTTTACTTTTTCATAACTCTTTTAAAGTTAGAGTTTTAAGGTATTTTGTTTTGTCTACTACTGACCACACAGGTGTTTAACAACCTGTGACCATTCTTTAATTAAATTTAATTAAATTTATAAAAAGCAATTTTGGTTCTCAATTATTCCCTGAAGTAATTTTTCATGCTCAAATTCACAAATATTCACTGATTTGATCAGGTCAAAGGTCGAGTTAAAAATAAAAACTATTTTCAATGTTATAAATGGTTTTCACACTGCTGGTTTGACAAGAGAAGCGATTCAAAGCTGTCACCTCACTTTATAAGTTAAAAATGCTTTTTACTAATCGCTCTTTATCGGTAATGAAAATATTAAATAGTTTCAGCTGTAGCTTACATATTAATAGAATAACATTTTCAAACCACGGTGGACAATTTCTTTGAAATGGCCTCTCTGCCTCTGGGACATGTCACCGCTGGGTGATAACAGCAGAGGGCTTTCCTCAGCAGCATTAGAATGTCATTGCCAGTCTCATTTCAGAAGTGTTGTTACTCAACGCTCATGAAATTTCGATTTTTATGTATAACAAACAGAGGAGTTATCGGCAGGACTTCGCTGTCTAATCTGTCTGTGGTTGATGCTTTGAAATAACCCCCCCGCTATGAGAATGTGCTCTCGTCTTCACTCATGTAGCTGGAATGACACAATCAAACATCAGAGGTCACTGTTGTGCTTCAATGGCACTTTTAATAAAACAGACATTTCATCCTCACAACAGCAATGTCTGGACAGAGAGGGCGAGGGGGGGCTGGTGAGGGTTCCCTCAGCTGATAGGCTGGTTGCTCCTGATAAGTGAGAGGGAATTGGATAAAGAAAATTGAACTGTGCTCAGTGTGGGGGAAGATGGAGAGGGCTGTCTGTGTGTTTGTGTGAGTGAGTGCGTGTGTGCTTGTGTGCGTGTGTGTGTGTGTGTGCTTGTGTGTGTGTGTTGAACTGACTCATCTTGGCTGGCATTTATTTCTCCCTCGTGTCTTCCATAGCATGGTAATACAGCGAAGAGAACCCTGACCACAACTGTACACACTCCCCTCCCCCTCACATATTTACAGAAAAAATTAATACATTCAGTTAATTCACTAAGTAACAAAGCTAATTAATCTGTGTTTTTAGCAGAAATCACATGGTTTCCCATCCAAGTTCCCAAACAGACTCTGTCTTTCCGTCCCATCTCTACAATCTTTACCCACGCAAAGGTCTTCTACTGATGACCGACTCACACAAACGCCCACCCCCCCACCCCCTTCATAAAGACTGTCAAATCCCCCTTTTTTTTCTCCATTATTTATAACTATTTACAGAAGCAGCAATCTAACTATCACAAAAACCCGCCCACCCATCAGTCGCATTCGCCCCTCCCCACACCAACAAAGTCCCACCCATCAGAAAAAAAATATCATGACACCAGTCTCGCCACCCGGTTCCATACACTGCCCACATCTTACCCTGTTCTAAAAGAGCATGCCAAGTTTAACAATGAACACAGAAAATGTCGCTATACAGAAAAAACACCCTTAAAAATGTCTTTTTTTCTTCCTTCCTCCTCCCACAATGGTGGACATGGACATAAGACAAGATTTCAGTGGCAACAAATAAATCGTCATCTTGCTCCATTTGGGGATTTTTTGAGTGCTGACAGGAGCCAGGTTTAGTCCTAAGAAAGTCCTGTCACTGGGGTTTAAGGGGGCCATGTAATGAACAGTGGGGGGAGGGCAGTTTTCCAGATGTCTCTGAGGCAATAGCTGGCCAATAGGCTGTTTGGGGAAGGGAGGTGAGGGGTGTCGGAGGGGAAAGGGAGAAGGTGTGCTGGGGAAAAGGATCTAGTTTTAATTTTTTTGTTGTTGGTTTTGTTGTTCAGTTTTTCAGATTCAAAGGTGGCGGGGACTAGGGTGGCCATTGTGGTAGAGCTTCTGCTTGATGTGGACCATGTTGCCAGTGGAGTCCTCCATATTCCGGAGCTGGGCCCGGCGACGGAGGTCTCGGAGGTTGCAGAACTGAGGCAGCCATGACCAGGACGGGGTATCTGGAGGAAGAAGTTGAAAGGCAAAATAGCTGTCAAGAGGAGGCAGATGATATAATAATTTGTTGTGTGTTCAAAATAAACACAATAAGATTCTTCAAAATAGGGTAAAGAATCACAAGGTGACTCCAGGCAACAATGAGGGGACCCCAGCCCATTGTTTCCAAACTTGTGCTGTCGATAAACATAAGAATCTGCACAACGCTTCCAAAAAATCAAATAAAAAATAAATAATATAAAAGATATTAAATGTATATTTTGTTACACTTTACATTTTCACTTTCCAGCCTTGGATAATACACATCTAAATGTTTTTTTTTCATTATCTTAAGAGTGTGGTCTTTCAGTTTGAGATCAGAACTTGCTTTCTCTCAAAGCCCTGAGCTCACCCTGCTTGTACTTAGATGAAACATTTGCTCTTGGATTTCTCCTATCCTCTGCTATTTGATTTTATTTTGATTATCTATTTTGATTGTATTTTTTCTTATGTAGCTGGAGCACAAAATCACCAAGCACAAGCAGGGTGAGAGCATAACTAAATCTGAAGGGGAAATCCAAAAGTCCTGCTCATGGGACATCCCCAGTTTGAGTATTATTATGAGTATTATCCCATATTGACGGTATTTCACACAAAACAAGCACAAAGCAGAATTTCAGACTTAAAATGTCTGTTGCAAAAGAATTGTGGGTATATCGTTATTTTGTCGAAATCAAAACACATAACACCAATGGTCATTTCTTTTTCTGTTTCCCTCATTCTACTCACAACCAAACACGAGGATGTGCCACCACAGTACGTATGGTTTACTGTTTAACAATCTTGTCTCACTTGTGCAGATGAGCAAAGTCCACTGAACACAGGCTTTCACAGACACAAGATTCGAGCAGCTTTTAAACACACTCATGAGATCAGGAAACACAATAGAGTCAAATCCTTCTTAGTCTGGTTTTTGTACATCTAAATCCAGTTAAAGTAACAAAGAGACAGCAACAAATAATGCCTGCGCTCTGAACTGTACTTTTCCAAGCCCCAATACCCCTTTTTGGCTCAGTTTATTTTGGAATATGAATGAATAATTTAGGGCTAGGCAGATATTGGTTTGTCATTCTCTGATATGATGCTTTTTATATGATATGCTCTGTTTCAGTGGAGAGATGAAAAATGTCATGACGGCCTAAATACCAAGTTTCTACTTTAACAAGGGTTCTGAACAAAGATGGTCTCGTGTAAATTTAAAAGTAATTTCCATGCAACACTTAATATTTTCTGTCAAATAATCTTAAAGAAAATCATAGAAAAAAAATGATACTCAACCATAATTGACTTAATCACATGCAGTTGTGTTCACAGGTAATGTTGCATCCCCTGCCTCACACATGTACACACTTATCTCATCTCTTTAAAGATAAAGGTTTCCTAACAGTTTATGAACGCTGGGTGAATTTGCAGTTCTTTCAATGCTCCCAAGCTTTGCAGATTGTGCAACAAAACTCGAAATAGTTCTTTTTTGCTGTCCTCTGACATTTTCCTCTCAATATTCAAGTAATATTTTATTAATGCTTTTTTAATTTTTGAAATGTTGATACTCTTACATTTGCCATCCAGTTGGGTTGGGTATCTTATTTTTCAAACATTGTTTTTACGATAGATGAGACAACCTTTAATCCTGGGATGTAGGGGTCACTTTTTACAGTAAGGACAGAGTGACAGAGACGACATAAAAGCTCAGGACGTTGAAACATTGGATGATAACTGTAAACGACACCAATCTCTTCAAGTGCACTACAGCCTTGCCCTTGATTCTTCTACATTCATGTTTAGCTGTTGCACATGGGACATGCACGTTATTTCTGTACAGTCAAAAGGAGGTGAGACGAAGGCTGAACATTCATTTTTAAGAGTGTTTAATTTTGTATTCATACAGACTACACAATAGAAAGGTCGACCTAGTCTGAAATCAGTGGCTGTCTGGAAACCAAGTGGCCCTTCATGAATGTGTGGCATATAGTGTGAGGGGGGGGGGGACGGAAGAGCAGACATTCGTGCTTGTTGGGTTATAAACTGGAGCCGGCGAGGCGGAGCGAGGTCCACAGAGACAGCAGAGAGAGAGAGAGAGAGAGAGAGAGAGAGAGAGAGAGAGAGAGAGAGAGAGAGAGAGAGAGAGAGAGAGAGAGAGAGAGAGAGAAACCCAGTGGCAAATGGCCCCTGCATGGAGGTGTGGTGGTGTTGGTGGTGGAAGAGGGGGCGAGATGTTGGGTGGAGAGGAGGAGAGATAGAGTTATTTATAGCTGTGAGTGAGTATGCTGCTCTGAAGGGTATCCAAAGGAAAGGGGGCAATGAAGACAGGTTTCTCTCATTTGAATAAAAGGATGGAGATGAAGTCGGAAGAAATGATAATGAGCGGCAGCAAATGGGAGGCAAACTGTTAAGAGATGAGGGAAAGGAGAGGCGGGGCTTAATGCTGAACGCCAAGTCATCATTTTCTGCGTTTTTTGACATACTTTATTCCTTTACGTTTCCAGTGTGTCTTTGCTAAATGGGAGAAGTGGGAGTCACGACAGGAAGCACTGTGAAGGAAATGACCAGGGGAGATTCAATAAGTGAGAGAGGGGGGGCTAGAGATGAAATTAGGAGAGAAAAAAAAAGCATAAACGTACATCTCAATGTGTGTGTGTGTGTGGGTGTGTTTCTCACTTGCCATTCCAGCTGCTCTCTCTCAATCTATTTATAGCTCTGGTGAAGAGAATGTGTGTAAGTGGGGGGTGGGGATATGACAGCATCTCCACCCTGCACCCCCAACATGCACTCACACACACACACCTCCTTCCTCCTGCTCTGTCAGCCTCACCTTCACTCCTCATCTCTGGTAGGCTAAACGACTCTGACCTAGCATCGTCAGATCCAAACACACACACATACACACAGACACACACACACACACACACACACAGGGGATATTCCCTCACAGTACAAAAGAATAAGCCTATATCCCCTGCTCTATAGCTGCTGCTAATGAATATGGATATTTTTTTTATGATGACGCATTTTACACTGTTATACTAAAGCACTGGAGAAAACAGCAGTGTCTCACCTGCTGCTGTAAAAACCTTCCACACCTCTGTGCAAAGCAGATGCCTGCAGCCATCAAACCTTCTACATTTCCGGCCCCTTGTTTATTGTAGCAGCATCTAAAAAAAACACCCTGAAAAAGCCAGAACACTGATATATCTTCTGTTCTGAAAAACCCATGTTTGTGAACCTTCAGATGATGTAGAAATAATAACCATCATTCTCTGATTGCTGCTTGAGACTTTCCCATCCTTGCCTGAGGAGCTTTTCCGTGGCACTCCAAGTATCCAGGTCACATATCACCTACTTTCGCTCTTTAAAAACTGAGGATCCAGGCCACCACCGCAATACATGCCTGACACTGAGCACCTAACAGCCTAGAGCATACAATATTCAGCCTCCAAATCCACTTATTAAATTATTTGCTTCTGGTCAGTATCTCTGAATTAAGCTCCAATTGTGTCAGCAGAAACAAACTAACTTCTAGAGTTTAATGCTGGCAGGGTCAAGAGGCCTGTGGCACTAAAACAGTGAAATCCATGATGCTCATACACAATTCATCAGAGAGCATCTTGCCAATCCTCTGCTGATTGTCTGTAGTTGATGTCTCTTCACCACATGCACATATTATCTGATTAGCTTTAACTTGTGCAGTGGCAGTTCTAATCCTGACTGTTTTATCCACAGTCTGTGGTGCAGAGAGAAGTTAGACAACTGTGTGTTCATCCTACCTGGTTTGTTTCTGCAGTGAACATTGTATAGTTAATGTTAGTCATAAAATGAAACAGATTTTTCTTTATTACTGTTTACGTGTTTAGCTTATATACAAGCTTGATCGATTTCCTTAACTTGTGCTATGTTTTCATTCATTGCTTTTCAGGGGTTTGTTTAGCAATCAACATAATCTTGTCTGCTCTATAATTTCGCTATATATTAAACTGTGGTGCAAAAAAATGAACAACGTGTTCTTACTTTAAAGATTAATCGCTAAAGAGGTAGTGATGCACTGAATGTTGTTGCTATGACAGAGATCAGCACCATCGACACCGGTGTCTGTCAGTGTCAGTTTGATATGGTGAAAAAAATAATAATATTGAAATGATGTGGCGAGGATTTTGACCCACGGTTTGACCCAGTTGCTGATCGCTGCTGTGGTTTATCCGAGGGCGTAGAAGACATGTCCAACTCGGTCCACAGACTGAAATCTTGTAGTGTCCTGCCCACACTGACTGCTACAGAGCGCTGGTCGCCTGTTTAAACAATTATTATTGAACATCATGTCCAAATCACACCAAACTCTGCACTACACTTTCTCAGGCAATTCAGAATAGACATACCAAGAGAGTGTGGAATTGCTAGATAGATGTCACTTTTAATCTCAAATTGAATTTATTTACTTTTCTGTCATCTGCAACAGCCACACAAGCCAAAGACACGTGTGAACATTACACCCTTTGTTCTGCCTCATTAAATCTGCTGGGAGTCATTTTTCCCCTACAAAAGTAACATGCATCCTTCATCTGTCAGGAGGAGATGGTACGAGAAATGAAGAAGATATTTCAGAGAGAGAGGAGAGAGAGGTTGCTGACAATAGACAGGAAATGAAGGAGCAACTTTCACACTCAGTTGGATTTAAACACATGGTATGTGGGGATGTAGCTTTCACAGGAGCACAGCAGATGGTGGCAGTGCAGTCATTTCTCAATCTCTGTGTCTCAGGCCTGGTTTTGAACAAGTCTCAGTAACTGCTACTATCACACAAAAGCAATGTTTGTTTTGTACAAATGACAGCTTGGCCAGAGTTTCCCAATCCGATGACTAATTTTTCTGTAACAGGATTTGCACTGTGGTAATAAACTTTATATTTACATACATCTATATACTAAGACACTTGTATCAGTGGCTCTGGTTTTCAACCAACACTATGATTAAGGTTTAAATCCTAACATGGCTCCACCCACCGTCAACCTGAGCCGAGGTCTAATCGGCACAAATGATGATGTGCAAGCTTTGTTAGAGAAAAGGCTTTTTTTCAACAAGAGATATTTTGACATTTCACAGTATAAAAAACCCACAGGCGTAAATACTACAATTAATTACGGCTGAATTCCATTTAGCTGCTTCAGTTTCAGGGTCCAGATGTTCCCTGTCACTGTCAGGACTCACTGCAACACTTATAGAACTACTACAAAAGATTCAGGGTGAGTGTCTGTTACATCTGAGCTCTTCGTACCATGACAAGTAAAAAGTGTCTCCTTTGAAAAGGTTATGTGTAAGTGTAACACACTATAAGACGATCTCTGATTTAAGCAAGGGCTCAAAATCCAAGTTAGCTGTCTGTCTAAAACTGGGTCAGCACATCGTCCTGGCTCCTCGTCTTCAGTGCATGTTTTACACACGTCAGCTCTAGGGCCCAATGATGAAATCTGCCTTCTGAAATAAGTATAGGATCTCAGTAGGATATGGGTTGACATTTTTGAAAATGTGCGTAATTGTTTTTCTAAAAAAGAAAAGATGGATGCCACTCTCTGTTAAAAGCTCAAAAAGATAAACGTTAGGGATATAAATCTGTCATAAATAAGATTTTTTAGTGATGTATTCAAGCAACAAAATATACATCGAGTTGTTTAAAATGTGCTTCAGTTTTTTTAAAGTAAGTTTTTATCCACTTTATCAAACATGATTGATAATGTGGGACAGTATGCTTTAGATAATCTGGGACAGTCCTTTATGTTTATAGATGGGGGAAATATACATTTAGGGATTTCCTGAATTAAAAAGAAAGAAAGGAGCAAAGCAATACACAGGTTCCACCGAGACTTGAACTCGGATTACTGGATTCAAAGTCCAGAGTGCTAACCATTACACCATGGAACCATGAAAAGATAGCGTTGATCAATGATTTTGACTCGCTCAAGTGACAGACTGTTTGTCCCTGAATTGCATGGATTTAAAAAAAACGTTATACACCTTTAATAGAAAGTTTTCAATGGATATCATAGTTTCTTTATTTAGGTTTGGGTTCTTTAAGAAAAGAATTTGACAATTGCATGTTAATATGAATTAATGAGATTTCTATGAACAGATTCATAGATTCTTCTTCATTTTCGAGTAATTTTTCCAATTTCCATTAAAAAATTGCTCATATTGACCTTGACATGCATTAAGAACTGTGATTTAGGTACAAGTGTCCCAGATACAAAGTGACCTGTCCCAGATTATCAAATTCTTTTTTGGCACAAAGAACACTAAAAGCTGTGCCATATATCCTGTGAGTATGATATCGCCAATCTTTCTTCATGTATGGTGAGAAAACACCTTAAGGGTTACAGAAAGGTATAATATGTTGATATAAGGTGTAAAACAGATATCGGAATAAATTATTGTAATCAAAATTGAAAAAAAAAAGATTACCCGAATTCACCCTTATTATGCTTCATTAAACTAGGGCATATCATTAAGATGAGATTTTCTTCTTTTCCTTGGTACCGTGGAGAAGGTCATTCATGCTTTTGTCTCCTCCAGGCTTGATTGCTGTGACATACTTGTGGTCTTTGCAAGAGAAATATCAACAAACTACAGCTAATTCAAAACTCTGCACAGAGGCTAATCACTGTCTCACTGGGAGAAGTGGCCAAATCATTTAAATCCTCCCCTCCACAACCTGCCTGCCAATTTTAGAACAGATTTTGAAGTTTTAATTCAGCTTATTTGTGTGATTTGTCAACCCCATGCAAGCCTGACCGCTGCTTGAGATCCTCTTTCAGAGGCCCTTTCAAAAATCCATCTCCTCATCACCATGGGAGACCTGTTAACTCCAGGCCCATTAGCAGAGGAAGTCCTGACTCAAGACTTTTAGGCTTTCATAGACTCTGTTCGTTTAAAAAAAATCATCTTTTATCATCTGCATTCTTCTACTTTCATTTTAGAAATAAAGTTCATTACTTTACAGATTTTTTTCTGCAGTGCAATATAAAAGTTGATTCTTCACATACACTCATGCATAACAGATCATGAGGATACCTACTTTTCTGTTACTAACACACTGTTTTAGCTCATCCCGAAAACAGCTGCCAGTGCAGCAGTAAAGTACATCGATAACACTTAAAGGTTCAGTGTGTAGAATTTAGTGACATCTAGTGGTGAAGTTGCATGTTGAAGCTGAACATCCCTCAACTGACCCTCCCCTTCCAATCATGACAGAAAACCTGTGGTAACCTTCAGTTGTCATAAAAACTAAAAAGGTGTTTAGTTTGTCCAGTCTGGGCTACTGTAAAAGAGAGGACCCGCTCCTGATGTACATATAAAGTATTTAAATATAAAGGTCTCATTCTAGGGTAAAGAAAACAACAATTCTTACAATTAAGATGAAACATTCTAGTGAAAACATCACTAGGATAATTTTGTATTCACTTTCTACCATTAGATCCCTTTCACCTGAATCTTACACACTGGACCTTTAAGTGTGGTATCACAGTTTATTTAACAATGTAATGAAGTAGTTGTATCTGTTATTGCTTTTAGCATTGTATGTTCCACCCTGAATGTGTAAAAGAATCTTTAATATCAAGTTTGTTTAATAAAACCTCTTTTTGGGGTCTGCACTATTGTAGCTTTCATTGATGAAGGATTTTACTTTTCTGAGAAGATCATTTTTAGTTTAATATATTTAGATTGTAACTACACCAATTGTTGTTTTATGAACAAGGATATTTCCTTAACATAAAATAAAGAGGAACATCAGGGAAATAGGTTTTTAAGTTTTAAGTCTTTTCCAAAGAAAAATAAATAAATAACATTCAGTTTATCTCTGCCAATATTCTGAATCATCACACTGCTGATAAGTTTAGCCGTGAGTTTCCAAGAAGTCACAGTACACTGAGTAAATAAATAAGTGACAAAAGCCAAAAATGGGCCGAGCGAAGGGGTGAAGGTCATTGACCTGAGCTCCACCAACTGCTGTGTCAACAGGCAATGGCTTTCTGCATGCAAGCATTTTGCTAATAAGATGTGTCCCGGCAAATCTTCCTCTGAATTATCTCTCTCATACGAATTAAGATTGTTCAAATTGAAATCCACAGAGAATGATTTGTGATATGTTAGAGTTTGCGTATCTGCAGTGATGTCCAGCTTACCGTAGTAGCGGCTCGCCCTCCAGGCCCGGACGGCACAGTGGAGGACTCCGTCCAGCCACAGCAGCAGCCAGCTGATGCAGAAGCCCAGCAGCAGCCCCAGCATCAAGTCCATCTCCTGCTTGGTCACGCTGTCACTCACAAAGTAGTTCTCTGATGAGTCCACCAAGGAATGGTCCCCATCATACGGGATTACATAGTGGACATGATGTCTGGAGGGAGGACAGATAGGGAGAGTTGATGGGTGAGTTAGATATACTGTTTGTGTAAATGCAAAGAACTAAATCCATTTTGTGTCCTTAAAGCATTATATAATTATCTGAATTAAAGCTACACATTAACATTCCATCGACATCTCTAAGTTGAACGAATCAAAGGATAAACCAACAGCTTCTCTGCACATTATTCTCTGATCTTCCCTGGTGAGATGACGAGGATTGTTACAGAACGTTTTCCCACGTTTGGTGTTTTGACGATGCTGGTGGAGAGCTCTGTTTAGCACTTCTCCAGAATCCCCTCAACGAGTTTGGTTTTATTGAGATCTGGTGAATGTGAATAATGTTATGTACGATTCACATCATTTTCTTACTCACTTAATCTTACTGACTAATCCATCTTAAAAGCATCTGCAATTGTTACGTCTCTCCATTCATTTATGCAGGTGTTTCCTTTAATTTACCACTTGTCTTTATATCCTTACTTTGAAAAGGGACTTTTCCAAATTTCTTTAACCATGAGTACCATGGACAGCATTGTTATAGATACTCTGTAGTATTTTACACACTCCCTCTCCCTCAGAAGGTACCTGGAAATATAGACATTTTAATCAGATTGCAGTAATCCACTCTTTGACCGGAAACGCCCTGAAGCCCATGGGTGTCTCCAGGCTGCACTTTAGGCAGAGAAGTTCATGGTCTACTTGGGGAAAAGCTCATGGCCTGAAAAGAGATTGAGTGCTACCTCCTTTGGTAGATCCTGTTGAGGGGCCTTTCAGCAAAGCAGTGATTCCCATATCAAACAGATACTCTCTCAATAGTAACTTATCTCAACTATATCTTAAATGCACCAAGTTTGAAAGTATATTTCCTAAGTTGTCTTAGAGCTAACAGATTTTGTCAGAGTGGCCTTCATCTTCCTAATGTGGTTATGGAATTATGGCCGACTTTTCCTACACATGCCAGAAGCAGTTGACCAATAACGACAGAGTGGACCAGCTGGCCAATTAGAGCAGACAGGAGGGGGGCCTTAAAGAGACAGGAGGTTCAACCGAGTGTTTCAGACAGAGGCTTAAAAGAAGAGCTGCAGCAATGGACATTTTAGTGAAAGTGATGCCTTTTCTGAACATTAGAGAATGTAATAACCCAAATTAAAATTAGTGTGCATTACATGAGCATAATATGTCTCCTTTAAATAATAAATAAGAGTAGATAGATGGTTGGATTGGCTCAAAGTAGGAAAAATGTAAAAGGAATCAATATGAAGCCAATTTTAATTATCTTCTCAAATCCACAGGCTGTGTGATTGTGACTTACCATACAAGAGGAGAAAGTACTGTGGTGAATTTATTTAAATTTAAAGACATCTATTTTTTACAGTGTATCAGAAAATATGCTGGTTTGCTGTGTTACAGGTAACATACAACATGCATGATGACAGGCTGCTTTTAACTGTCACTGCCACTGTTTCAACTTACATTCACTTTGTCGATTACTGACTCTGCTCCAATGTAAAAACATATAAATGCTGTGGATATGAAAGTCTCACTTTAATGGTATAACCTGCTCTCCTCAAAGAGCTATGAGAGCTTTTAACAAAAACTAACAACACAGGCAGTTGTCTGTGGGGGAAACCACTCACACACTTTGGATTATTACTTTGACAGGTTGGGACTGATGCAGGTTTTCGAAGGCCATTACCAAACTTTTCATAATGAAAGAGTACTCCAGCAATCGAGTATTGCACTTCTGAAAATTGAAGGCTTTGCAGGAGACAGATTAGAACAAATGTATGCTCGGAATTTAATTTCTGTAATGCAACATGATATCGTCTTTCATTAGACATTCCCAGGCTTCACAGCTCGAAAACTCCACACCACGAGTTTGTCATACACATTTCAAATCCATTCAAATTGTCTGTGCTGCTTATCTTCACTGGTGCTACCTGGAAGTTTGTGTTAATGCTTCTGTTTTGGAGTGAGTAGGAAGTTAGGATCATGACCAGCTGTAAACAAAGAGTCAATCTCATCCTACAAAAATGCAACTTCATGAACAGAAAATCCAAGTCCGTTGTTTGAATGACAGGTGATCTCTGGAAAATGTAGATAGCAGCACTTTGTATTAATGTGGGGAAAAAAAATTGAATTTGCAGTTTAACACCTTAAGCATCTCACTGAAGAAGTATGGTCACATGGGGGATCAAACCCCTCTATTAAACCTGACTAACCTGAGCTACGCCGCCACTGAGGTCCATTAACGCCAAAACATTTTTCATAATAAAACAAAGCCATGTGACAAGATAAGACAACATCTTCCTCTGTATTTCTTTATTTTTCCCTAAGGTAGGCTCTTGCACCTAAACCAGTAAATAAGGTAAAGGATTATTTAATGCTGCCTGACTGTCTATCTTTAAACTGACTTAAGGTCCGTTCACCTGTGCCCTACAAATCTTTGAATGTGTCTTCTTTTCATTAAAAAAAAAAAAAAAAGAGAGAATCATTCTGCAAGAATATTGGCATGGAAATGCTTCAATAGGAGCATTTAGATCATCTTCTGATACGTCTCATACTGCCTCAAATAAACACCAAGACACAAACACACGGTGTCCATTTCTTGATCTCCTCTCTGCCACAGAGGCAGATATTGCAGGTCAGGATTGAGCCTTTCAGAGAAGCCACAACTGCATCCAAATCAGAGCGTCGAGGCTGCCAAATAAAACGACACTGGCTGTGTCCTCAAGACTGATAAGGTGAGCGCTGTGGGCGTCATGACACCTCCATGTCTAAGGGATGGAAAGACTACACGTGTGAAGGCCAAGCTTTGCTCTACTCATCCAACTATCCTGCATTTCCACTGCTTATGTGAAGACTTGTAACTAACACTTACTCTGGAGTGTTTTTAGGTTAGTGAAAGACACTGTTGTTATACAGAAACCTAAAGAATAGAAATCTAAGCAGAGGTTGAACTGTGCATACTCTCCAGTGGGATGTTTTATCTGATCAAACAAATGCTTATATAGAGGACAAATGATCAATACTTCATTATCAATCAAATAATAACTGCTTAATGAGCCTGATATTACTAAACTTGTTTGCATTTTCAAAATTCTGATCCTATTCCCAATGACTCTTTCATCAGCAGCGGGACAATGACTATCAAAGTATCACAATATCAGTGATGCCTGCTCTCATCATAACCCCCCTCTCCAATCATGCTTTTATTTTGTTCTTGATAAGTACATCAGGTACATAAAGGTGTACAATAGGCCTTTTCAAACTTTAATTTAGATCACTTCCCCCTCTCTGATAATCTAATAGCACCTAATGATAAAGGATTTCTGGATGTTAAGGCTTAAAAGAGCCACAGTGGAACCGGCCTGTTAATGCTGCTAATGAACAGCTAGCAGGCTTCATCTACCCCCCCACTGCAGTGAGCACACCACAGGCTGCTGTTTGGGTTTCATGTGCATCTCTCCAGCTTTTGCACCAACAGGGGTGTAGTGACATTTCCCTTCCCTGAACCACTGATCTGTTCTGGTAGCTGTAGCTAGGTTGCCTGTGGGACAAGGGCCAATCAGGATCCAACATGAGGACAATATAGAGGATGAATCTATTGGCTAAAAGGGCTCTTACTTTAAATCTTCTCCCAACATTGTCGCCATGCCCTCAGGCACTGTGGAGAAACGAGGCCCGCCTGCACCAGTGCTCATCCACACACCCTGGAGCCTGGTGTATGCTACAAACTGTTGATGGGAAAATGCATAATAATGCAGATTGAATCCGAATGAATGTATTAATGAGGGTCTTGCTGCTGTTTTGGCCCTCCACTTCAAACCTGCTCTCACCGTGACAGCACACAGCAGGTAGGCTGATGACTTCTCCAGCCACACAACCCCGCCACCCCCCCTCGCTCCGGCTCTCGTTTGAGCAACATTGGTTTCAATTCCCATCGACACACTGTAAACCTGTATGAATCGCACACTTGATGCTCAGATTGTTTTCGAACGGCCTCGTATCGCTCATAGTTCATTACCTATTTATGGCTCCGACACACACCTTCGCAGGCGGGATGCTGCAGAAGCCGAAGCGCTCGCAGCCGATACATCGCTACGAATACATATTTTTCATTTATAAAATCACACAGGGCGATCAAACGAGCCATCGGACCGTGTGCTGGAGCCGATGATAAAAACAAGAGTCGCTGAAAAGGGCTCAGCCTCTGCGGAGCTCGTCCAGGCCTCTTCAGCAATTAAGAATTGACGGGGAAAGCGGTGAAAAACACACACACACACACACACAGAGAGAGACACACACACACACACACACAGCACCACCACATTTATCCAGATATTGCTCGAGGATGATGGCATTTACCTTCCACAGTTGCAGTGACAGACGCGGTCCTCCCCTCGTAGATGCGGTAGGATGTAGTTGTGAAAGCGGTCCAGTAGTGCGTTCATGTCCATTAAACAGGCTATCGCCTGCAAAGAACCGTGCCAGTCAGCTGGGACATGTCAAGCAATAGGCAAGGCTATATTCCTACAGACAGCGAATCAATCTTCTCCTCGGGATTATCAAGATACACAACAACGGGGAGGGGAAATGATAAAGAAAGGGACAGAAAAACACATCCTGGGTTAGATCCTCCCGGTTTTTAAGAGGGGGGACTCTTGCCTCAAAACGGAATTAGATTATTTATTGATGACAGCAGGTAATTATAGGTGAGCTAACCCACTTCCACATGTCATTGATAGGCCTGCTGGGGGTGGTGTGTGGGCAAAATGTGATGCATTTATTGCACATTTGTATCAATCGGATCAAATATTAGCCTCGGTGATGTGAATTAGGAAAAAGCACACTGTGGCCGAGGGGAGGTGGTGAACGTGGTGTCTTACCATTACAACTGAAGCACCAAGAATCATAAAAATCATGGTGGTTGTGAGCATATGCATCAAAACTTCCGAACTGGCCGCCGTGCTGTGGCCCGGGTTCGTGTTACCCGCGGCGGCGGCGGAGAGGCTCCGGCTGCAGGGCTCCTCTGGAGGCTCCGTCCCGGCAGCGGCCGCTCATGGAGCCGCTGCTCCTCCTGGCTCCTCCTGGCTCCCCGGGTCTCCCTCCGCTGCTCCTCCTGGCTCCCCGGGTCCCTCCGCTGCACCTCCTGGCTCCCCGGCTCTCCCTCCGCACCTCCCGCCCCCCCTCCTCCGTGCCTCCCCGATCCAGCCGCTCTCTCAGCCCCTCACTGCGCCCTCTCCATCCAAGGGTCCCCCCCCCCCCCAACCCAGAGGAGGCAGTCCTCTGATTACCGGTGCCAAAGTGATCTCCTTGTGATCTCTATCCCGGTTAAAAACCCATGAAGAAAAGAAGAGATTAGCTCCTTCTCGGTCTCCTCTCTCGCCTCGGTCTCCTCTGCGTCCTGCTCCAAGTTATTCCAACACACCGGCGCTGCGCTTTTATTCGTACCGGCGGTTTCTCTCCTCCTCCATGGGCGAGCACGGCGGATCCTCTCGGGCCGGACGCGTCTCAAGCAGCGGCACCAGCTCCTCTCTCGGCCATCGCCCTCGTGAACATCGACCTGAGGTCCGGATCGCTCCAGCAGAACTACACCCCCCCCACGCCCCGAGACCGAGTCCACTCCGGATCCAGCTGCATCAATGCCCGAAGCCAGACACGCATGATTATCCCATCCTGGCTCCCAGCAGCTACACAAGCATCCACTCCCACCCCTGGTGCACGTGCGTGTGTCTGCGCGTGCGTGTGTGTCAGAGAAGAAGGAGGGAGGGAGAAAGTGTGTGTGTGTGTGTGTGTGTGTGTGTGTGTGTGTGTGTGTGTGTGTGCGTGTGTGAGAGAGAGGGGGGGACTAGCTAGGCTCATTATTTATAGTGGATACCTGTAGATACACTGGAGCAGGCTTCCTGAATGGTGCTACTCATGGTGATCCAACCTCCTTTGAGCAGTGGCTTAACCCCTTTTATCCCCCAGTTACACACAACCTTATTATTTTTATCCTATAGTGAAGACACCCAATTGGCCAAATGCATTCCCTCGCCCCTTACCCCAACCTTAACCATAACCAATATATACCTAACCATGAAAACTGACAATTGAAAGTGGTTCAGTAATAAAAAGGTCAAACTGTCCTCACTCTGTAAGGTCAATAGGGTCAAAGTGGATCCTCACAAAGATATCTGTGCACACACACCATAAGGGAGAAAGGTCCCCATGACGACCATGTAAACAGATTTACTTCCACGTAACATGCAGAAGCACAAATACCTGCCTTTCTTTTTAATTCTCTTACAGACATTGCAGCTCTTCAGTTTCTGATTCCGTGCAATTCCATTCCCCTTCTTCTTTTTAGAATACAAGCCACATGAGTTGTTTCTTGAAATAAGCAGAGACAGAGGTGAAGACTTGGAACTGGTGTTGTCAGCCAGTAATTCTCCAATCAAACCTGAAAATCATAATAATAAGACAACTGAGGCAGGTTACACTTTTTTGGAGATAATGGTCCCAAAACCCTGGCTGAAGGGATCACCCAGTGCCATTGGTGTCTGGGGATTCTTTTTCTGCATTTTAACAATAAATACATAACCTTTAAACTGTAAACGTGCCAGTCAAGATACAATTCAGACCCACAGTTCCCACAAGCATCGGAAACTTCCTGAAGTAAGCAAACTAATCAGCCTCTGTAAACTCTTTCACGAATAAACATTTGTTAAAACACATGGAAATACTTCATGTTAATTCACAATATTACTGACATGAGCACTGATTTACATATGGCTCAGCACCATGGACAGCGCCCATAAACCAGCCTGCGAATGTGGAACACATTTTCTGACTCTCTTTAAAATCCAAAACATTTCACTTGCAACTATCAACATGGAATCATTTTAACATGCAAACAAAATAACCATTTGAATTCTATTCTTTATTTTTGTGGCGGGAAGGGGTTGCAGAATTCATAAACATCTGCAGTTGCATCCCACAGACCCCCTATAGTTGTTCTATCCTCCTCCAGTAAAGAAAACACAGCCAAGCACCAGTGTAACAGAGCTTCATTACAAATCTCAAGTGGGTAAAATGAACCTAATGCAAATGTTTTATTTTAATAAAGGGACTTTAAACCAGAGCAATAAAATGCAGCTACAAACACAGGGTTGATAGTGGGTTTACAGTGTTTCTCAGTTATGAAAGTAGCCAGCGCTCCCAGTAGCTGCACAAAAAATCTAACAGAAAAGGGAATCTGAGCTGATACGGCTTCTTTTGTGGCAATGCTTGCAATAATAATTAGGTTTGCATTAAAAGGGCAGGTTTAGTTACTGTATTATATCTAAACATGCAGGTTTATGAGGTTTATGAATTATTGACAGTAACTCAGAGATTTGTAGTTGGAATGACACTTTGCATTTTTTTAAATATTTTAATTTAATTTGAGAACTGAAGTTTACTATAGATAGAGATATCTGATGATATCTGATGAAACATGTACTGTAACTAACTTCATGGATAAATATCAGTAAATGAGAAGATGCTTTGCTATAAATAAGGTGAACTAACCCTTTAAAGTTGTTTTTTTCAGGTGGGTACTTACAGTAATTTACGTCCTGAGGGTCGTCACCTTTAATAAAATGTCAACATTTACCAGCAAAACGTCCAATATTTGCATTTGGTTGCATGGAAAATGTTCCTCTGCTAAACTGGAAGAGGCCAAAGAAACGTCTCCCATTGGTCTCAGCTGAATCCTTTATGCTTCAGCTGATATGAAAGAACAGTCTGTTTATATGTTGAAGCAGCTAGTTTAAGAAAAATCTAGGTTTCACTGTTGTAAATGCCCTCAGGTTTCTCAGTGTACCATGATATTTCCTCATGTTGGATACAAGCACAAATCAGGAAATTAGGTATGATTAATAACGACAGTTTTGCAGATATACAAATAACCTTGTGCCATGGTAAAGAAAATATTTGAGCAAGTCAGTGAAGCTGCAAAGTAGTTTCTTATAAAAAGTATGTCAGGATAAACATATGCAACCTCAGTAAAAGACTTTCCGCTATATTAGTGTCTATTTTAGCCTCTGGCCCTTCCTATAACATAAAGATTTGAAGCACCATGTTCGACTCTCATTCACCCACAAACATATTGTACATGTACAGTAAAATGATATGTCGTTCATGCTTGGCTGATTTCTGTGTTCCACTCAGGTGACTGACGCTGATTGCAGCACATGCATGGATGACCTCCGGGCCATTACATCTGCTCACACACAATGCCATTACTCACCAAGGTCTATAATGAACCACATGCCAACGCACATCTGCAGATGTGTGTCCTGTTTCTTTCACACCAGCTGGCGTGGTGCAAATTTGTATTTGGTTTTTATAGGAAAAGGAATAGTCTTACGACGTCCTCCTGTTTTCTGATGCAGTTTTATGTCTTCAGGCTATTTTATTTGTATCAGTGCGTCTGCTGGTTTATTTCACATTGCAAACATCCTGTTTATTGCTTCTCAGCCCACTCATCCCCCACACGCACCAACTGTGTGGAGTCATCAGGAGGAGTTGGTGGTGGTGAGTAGATTTTCTCCGATTTGGGGAGAGGTGGAGATGCAAACATTTCTTTCAGAGTTGTAACTGTAACCTCCTACTTTGTCCTGACTCACAGTCTGCAAAATAATATGACTCATGCACCTCTACTCATGCAATTATCAGATAGATAGATAGATAGATAGATAGATAGATAGATAGATAGATAGATAGATAGATAGATAGATAGATAGATAGATAGATAGATAGATAGATAGATAGATAGATAGATAGATAGATAGATAGATAGATAGATAGATAGATAGATGGATGGATGGATGGATGGATGGATGGATGGATGGATGGATGGATGGATGGATGGATGGATGGATGGATGGATGGATGGATGGATGGATGGATGGATGGATGGATGGATGGATGGATGGATGGATGGATAGATAGATAGATAGATAGATAGATAGATAGATAGATAGATAGATAGATAGATAGATAGATAGATAGATAGATAGATAGATAGATAGATAGATAGATAGATAGATAGATAGATAGATAGATAGATAGATAGATAGATAGATGGATGGATGGATGGATGGATGGATGGATGGATGGATGGATGGATGGATGGATGGATAGATAGATAGATAGATAGATAGATAGATAGATAGATAGATAGATAGATAGATAGATAGATAGATAGATAGATAGATAGATAGATAGATAGATAGATAGATAGATAGATAGATAGATAGATAGATAGATAGATAGATAGATAGATAGATAGATAGATAGATAGATAGATAGATAGATAGATAGATAGATAGATAGATAGATAGATAGATAATATAACACGTATGAAATGCATTACTTTTACGTATAATACTTGAATAAACACTTATAAACACACTAATGAATTAAGTTACATGGATTTTTTATTTGCATTCACAAGCTTTATTTATACTTCAGAAATCCTTGACCCACAATTACATATAATATAATATAATATAATATAATATAATATAATATAATATAATATAATATAATATAATATAATATAATATAATATAATATAATATAATATAATATAATATAATATAATATAATATAATATAATACAATATAATATAACATAATATAGTTTTGTGGATTCGTTTATTAAACCTACCATCCCTTTCGCCCTACGCATGGCCCATTCCCCCTTCCGTAGGATTTGACGTATGCTGACGCATGCGCTGACGTACATATGCGGAAGTTCATTTGTAAACAAAAACGACAATCACATAATTTCTCCTCTGAGACAATTCAAAACGAAACAACAAATACATCTTGGAGTATATCTTGTTAAACGTAAGTACTACTGTTTTAACTACGTCTCATTCTAACACTTACTCGATTTGTATTCAGTGCTACAAGCGAGAGTAGATGATGCGTTACGTAATGTTCAGCTGTGAATGCTCGCTCGCTAGCTAACTAGCTGCTAGCTGATGAACTTCATGTTGGCAAACCTGGCGCCGGTAATATTCCCTGTGAGTCCGCTAAAGTAACATGACCTAGTACGAACCTATACTCGTTACAAGACCCGGACAACTAGTTCTAGTTAGTTAACGTACGTTTAGCACTGATAACTAGCTTTATAACGGAACTGGGCAAATTCATATTCAGCAAAAATCGTTATTTCACATTTTATTAAATGTATATGAATTCAAGAGATCAGAGTTATTCTGACAGTGGAACAAAATGTTGCTCAATGCGTTATTTATATTCACAGTTTGCCACAATGAATCAGAAGTAGTAGCTAAATGTTTCCTCTATATTGTTCATATTGATGGGCTGAGAAGCCCCTCTTCAAAATGCCTGGCAAATGACCTACTATAATATATATGGTATAATGTCTTCATCTGGGACAGACCATGGAGGTCGTTCTTGTGCAAGGTTACAGAATCTACACGCTGGAGAAACCACCCTGGTGTTCACTCACACACACTCACCTCTGCTCCTGTGGATTGTTAACCAGGTTCCTGATGTGTGGCAGTGCTTGATGCCAGCGCTGGCTCAGTACTGGGAGAAGACATACTCCGGTGTCGTAGGCCTGGAGGCACGAATGCAGCCAGCATGTCGAGGAAACAGACGTCCAAACCTGTGCGGAGCAATAAAAAGAGCGAACTGGAACGCAAGAGGGACGACCGGGCCGCTCGCCGGGCCATCGTGAAGGACCGCAAGAACCGGCCCCAGGACGGAGATGAAGGAGCAGAGTTTGCCAGTTTCTCCATTCAGCTCCAGACACTGGGACTGAAGCTGAGAGAAGTCCCCGGGGACGGGTAAGAGCCAGGAAGAGATGGTGGCGTCTGGTTGTGCTTTGTCTCTCTCTCTTTTGTTCTTTACAATCGCTGATTCTTTTCACATTTGTCTCTTAAACGTCTTTTAAACAACATTAATATAAAGAAATCTTACTAACCAGGAGGAACACTATAGCTCCAGCCTCTGTGTGCGTTTCTCTCACAGTCAGTTACAATGTGTTTTTGTCTAAACTACAATGTTTTTTTTAGCTGCATGGCTGCTATGTAGTAAAAGCCAAATTTGTCACTCTTCATCAATCATGTTTTACTATTTGGCTGGAGATCTAGGAATCTTGAGTCATGTTATTGTTTGAAACCCAGGACCTCACCAGCTAATACCAACTCTAAGAAAGACACTTGAGAAATATCAAGGCGTTGATTCAAACTTACTGACAACTTTGCCACTGAGAAACATTGATTTGGGCTTTTTTTGTTTTTCCTGCAGAAACTGCCTGTTCAGAGCTTTAGGCGACCAGTTAGAAGGTCACTCCCGGGGTCACCACCGGCTTCGCCAGGAGACTGTTCAGTATATGACGACCTATCGACATGACTTTGAACCCTTCGTGGAAGATGACGTGCCCTTCACACAGCACTGTAAGAAAGCTACCCAGCATGAGACATTGACTAACATGACCACGGAAATAGTAACTTTAGCCAGTGCCTCTTTCACAGTGAACTGATTAGTGATGCTACTCTACATGTTAGTTTCTCTATTCAGCAACCAGGAACTATGCACTGACCCCTGGTGGTCCCCACTTCTGCTTGCAATAGATAAGTAAATATAGAAGATCATCAAGACATATCGATGCAACATAGATGATTTAGTTTTTCAGACTTGACTCCATTCTTTGCTTCACTGGAACTTGGAAAAAAAATAGGAAAAATATCTTTTTGTTTCTTTCCACCCAGTGTCGAGCCTCTCTCAACCCGGTACATTCGCTGGCAATGACGCTATTGTAGCCTTTGCTCGCAGTCAACAGGTGAAAGTGGTCATCCATCAGCTGAACACACCACTGTGGGAGGTAGGCACAGACAGAGGATTTCCAATGTAATGTAAAGGGCTGTTAATCTGTGATAGTTAACTGCCTTCTGCTACTTTGCACACATTATAGGTTGTATTTTCTTTGTAGATAAATGGTGCAGTAAAGCAGGTGAGCAGAGAGCTACACATTGCCTACCGCTATGGAGATCATTATGACAGTGTCAGGCGGGTGGGAGACAACTCTGAAAGTCCTGCTCAGCTCCGCATAGAGGTAAATACTGTAATACACAAAGTGCATCAAGTATTAAGGAATAATCGCTGCTATCCCCATTCATCCTAAAACAGCTGAAATCATGTATTTGTTCCACCTTCCTCTTTAGATGTAAAGAATGCATCGTGTCGTGTTTAACATTCACAGCTCAAGTGTTGTAATACTACATTTACCGATGGGTCTTGGATGATTTCTCGCTTTGCTATCATCAGAACATGCAGAATTCGCCAGGCCAGCAGCGTGAGTTTGGGGACGGTCAGAGGGAGCGACAGAAAAACCCTTGCCCCACAGCCTTCGAGGAGGACAACGTGATCCTGAGCTCCATCAAGAATCGAGGAATCCAGGGTCAGAAGTTACATTTGACTCATTAGCTGCAGGAAGAATTAGACTGTCAGAGCAAAAGAGAACAACGAGGCATCAAACTTCCCTTCAGACTTCATAACTATGGTGCATTCAAGCTTATCTCCTCTGCTACACTTCCTCCATCAATATTATACAGATTACACAGCCTGTTTTCCAGTAGACAGTTTTCTTTATCTTAACAGTTACCATTTCATCACATTGACTCTTTACTAGTTGAGTGTTTATGTGTGTGTTTCTTCCTCAGTTGATGAGGAGAACCTTCTCCAGCTGAGTGCAGCTACCATCAATGCTGAGTGGCTTTTCGGCTCGGTGCTGGGTCAGTCCTGCCAGGGCCAATGCTCCTCAGGATCCTGCTCAGCCTGCAGAGCTGCAGCCACAGACTGCAGTGAGCACAAGCAGCCAGCAGAGGGCAGCAACATACAAAAGCATAAGGTGGAGTTACAAGAGGGATTTGCCAACTGACATAAAATATTTATATTTTACAAAATTCCTGTGGATTACCATTTTTGTTTCACAGCCTGTCTAGCCTGACTGTTTTATAATAAAAAATAATGTTTTATAATTAATAAAGCACTTCAGTAAAGATATTTTCATTAAGGTATCTAAAAACAATACCTATGTTATACATTTTTGCAGACTTGTGTAACATTGTCCAAATTGTTTCCAACAACTTTCAAACCCAGAGAAATCCACAATTAGTTCAAGGTAACAGGACGTTTAATTTAGGTCACCTTTTAATTGTGTCATATCCACTTTACCCTTGGCTTTGTCCCACTCTGCTAACAAAGTATAAAGAAGGCTAAACACAATGCTAGCCTTTAGCCTGTGGGCGTTTTATTTCCTACCTCTGTTTGTACTTGTCACTCAAAATGAATCGCGATTATTCATTGCCATTTGCTGTGTAACATGAATATAACTTTGATGCATTGCCTCAGCCTCAGCCTCACCATGATTGGTGCCTTAGAAGTGGTGTGGTGGGGAAGAGAAAAACTCCCATGATCCCACACTGCTTCGCATCATCAAACTAGGTCTTTTGTTATCATTTTGATTGAGAGACCCCTAGTGGCTGAAATTACATATTTAATAACACAATTCTGTTTTCATCGTCCCCAGGTATCAAACAAGCAGAGGAAGGAGCAGCAGAGGCAAGAGAAGAAGAAGCGTCAGGAGGACAGGCATCGGCAAAAGTTTCTCCAGAGCAATGGAAGCCAGGACCAGAACCAGCCGGAATCTGTTACTTTAGTACCAGCTCTCAACACGCTCAGTATATAGACTCAAGCATGGCCAAAAATTACCTACTGCTATTCTAGCTATTGGTGGCTGACGCTGTCCACAAGGTTTTGCACATAGAGTCAGAGTTGATTGTCACAGTGGAGGACTTTTCCTAAAGAGAACCCTAAAGTTTCTTTGCAAACAGTATAACGGTGCCTGCAAACTTGTGAGTGTGTTTGTGTGTGTGTGTGTTTTTGTTTGTTTGTTTGTTTGTTTGTGAAGGATGTAAAAGTGAAAGAGGAATAATCAGTGTTTCTGCTAGGTTCAACACCTGGTTGGTGTTGCTTTATGTTGGTACTCCTCAGAGCTGTTCTACCTTTTAGCTACCTATCCCCTCTCTCGCTATGCTGGAATACTGGCTCTCCACGGTTACCATACAGATAATTTCATGCAGCCGGGCCTTTTGGTTTTGCCACAGATTTGAGTTCACGTTTGTTCAGATGTTCAGATCATTCAGTTTGTATGATCTGACCAAAGTATCAAATAACGTAAGGGTGAAAGTTGACTTATGTTCATGCACACTGTGTAAGGAATGTGGCAATAAAACTTGAATCAAATTGCTGGTCATGTGCATCAGATTATGTATTTCAGAGTATCTAGAGTGATAGTTTCTCTTTATTTATTTCCCTTGGTGGTGGAGAAAATAACCTCAGTACAACACATTGAACATAAACAGACATAAGTCACATTTTGGAGAGACTGAGTTTTCACTTTATACATAACAAAGATGGCTACCACATATTCAGAACCAGAATGGACCTCACAGAGTTCATATTACTGCTCCTTGACCTCAGTGACGCATTTGACACCATTGATGAAAACATTCTCATCAATAGACTGACACAGTGCGTCGGCACTGATCTTGAATTGCCCTCAGATGGCTCAAGTCTTATCTCTCAGATAGAGACATTTCTGATTCCATTGGAAATAACATCTCATCCTCAGCTCCATTGATGTTTGGGTTGCCTCAAGGTTCTATTCTTTGCTGTACATGCTCCCATTAGGGCACGCCATCAGCCATTTTAATGGGATATCCTATCATTCCTCCCAGGGAATGGCTCTCCCACCCACGACCTGACTATTACCCTTGACAACTCCGAGGTAGCCCACACCCAGACCTGTAGGGACATCCGACCCCTGCAGCTCATCCAGGATGCAGCAGCTCGACTGGTCTTTAACCTCAATTCGCTCACACTACTCCGCTCCTCCGCTCCCTTCACTGGTTACCAGTGGCTGCCCGTGTGTACCGGGCTGTGAACGGATCAGGTCAAGTCTACATCCAGGACATCGTGAAACGTTACACCCCAGCTCATCCACTCCACTGCTCCCTCACTGTGAGCTAAACACTCAACAAAATCACGCCTGTTTGCTGTCCTGGCTCCTAAATGGTGGAACGAGCTCCCCAATGATATCAGGACAGCACAAAGTCTACACATCTTCCGCTGCAGACACATCTCTTCAGACTACACCAGACTGCACTTTTAAAGCAGTTAGATGAAGCACTTTGTAGTTTGGCTTTTTTGAAGCAAATTGTACTTACTTTATTCTTGCTGTTCTGGGTTGGTACCTTTGTGGTTGAATGCACTTATTGTAAGTCGCTTTGGATAAAAGCGTCAGCTAAAGGAAATGAAATGTAATGTAATATAATTCCGATGCCAATGACATCCAAATCGACCTGTCTTGTCAGAGAACGTCAGCCGTGCGAGTGTCCTAACAGAGTGTGTTGAGCCCGGTCCCTTCTGGACCAGACAGCGTGTTCGTTGATTTGAGGTTCAAGTGGGAAAGGTTAATAATTTAGACAAGTTCAGTGTTCAAAAGTTTCACAGTAATACGTTTATTGTATAAGAACAATAGTTACAGAGAATCTCTGGGGTTCTGCCGGACACGTCACCAGGTTCACTGGATCATGTCGAGAAGAAAGCCCCAACTTTTCCCAAGTCCACGGTATTTGTAAAAACACAGCGTGCAACCCAGAGGCGGTTCTTTTCTTGAGGGCACTCAGCAATTGGCCAGATGTGTACTGTCTCTCAAAGCGCAGTTCTTTGCAAGCATATCTCTGTGAGAGAAGGTCCACTCCACCAGGTGTCCCACCATTGTGCCCTTATCAAAGAGGGAGATTTTCACAGTGGAGAGACCCAGCAGATTAGACTTTAGAGGAGGAATTAATATCTTTTTCTCATAATAATTCATGAAAAGGGTTCATTGTGTTAGTCCTGTCACATCCTCTCTCCTTCCTGATAATCTCAAATCTCAAGATGAATTTACTTCTCACACTTCTCTCCAAGCTGTACTTTGCAGTCAGATTGACACACAGATGGGTGCGCTCTGTGTTTGACCCTGTATCTGAGTCCAGAAATTATATATCACTCCAGGATAAAAGAAACAGTTGTAATATTGTTAATTCTATAGACTACACAGCTAATATTGATTCACAGGATATAATGTAGGTAAAATATAGTAAAATATATTCATAAGATAGAGAAAAAAACATAGATATCTCAACAAGTGCCATTAAGCAATGGATGTCTCTTAACTTCCTTCAACATAAATAATAATCATCTTCCATTCAGATCAGATAGCAGGCAAACTCACCATTTCTCGATTCCCTGGCAACCATTATTAAAACAACAGCTAAAGAAACAGGAGTCCCTTTCGCTTCCAAACTGAATTTTAAAACACACGTTAATTAAATCATTAAATCCTGGTACGTCCATCTACTTAACATTTCCAAAATTAAATCAGTTCTATCTCTCCCTGACATAGAAAAGCTAATACATGCCTATGTCTTTCCCCATCTGGACTATTGCAACGCACTTTATACCTTAGAAACTTGTTTGCAGCTTGTTTGAAATGCAGCTGCTCGTATTTGAACTAAAACAAACCACAGGGCTCCTCTTGACTCTGTACCATCCCAGTCGCACCCTGAGGTCGGCCAGCCTGTCCTTGTAAGTAGTCCCGAGGTCAAGGCTGGCTTCTCAGGGTGACAGGGCTTACTCTGTCAGGACCCGAAGCTCTGGAACTCCCTGCCTGACAGGATAAGACTAGTCAACTCTCTTCCTATAAATCCCTGCTTACAACTTATCTTCGTTAAAAAAAAAGTTAATGACGTCTGATCTACTGAGCACGCCGCATGTCTTTCATAGCACTGCCATACAAGCCAGTAGCCAGTCAGATTTACCTTCAGCCTCAGTGAACCGTCAGGTACGGCTTTTAAGGTTATTGCGATTAAAAGACTGAAACACCTGGGGCCGGTTTTTCAAAAGTAATCTGATCTCGGATTACGGCTATCGGATTGGATCAAATCTTGAACATGGGTATTTCAAAAGAAAAAAAGGATTCAGAAATTGGATTGGATCACGTAATCTAATCTTGTTGTTGATCCGGATCAAACCTTGAGTTTTGGTTTTTCAAAACTTTTTGGTACGATTGGGATCATTTTAAACTGATCCCAGCAGGAGGGTGGATTCATGGTGGATATCAGTAATAAAACTAGGTAACTAAAATTGGTTACTTAAATAATACAACATTTATATCATGCATTTTACAGTATTTATATTTATTCATCAATTTCACTTGAATTGTTCAACAGGAAGTACATAAAGTAGGTAGGCTATGTAGGCTAGCAACCTTTCAGTACAGCAAATTATAAATTATAAATATTTCGGCCCCATAAAATAATCCCCCAAACAGCTGTCAATATTGAACTCAAATAATAAATTCTGTCTTTGTTCATTAAACATTAATCACACTGACACAATCATCAGTCATGGACTTATCAAAAATAGTATCTAACAACTGCATCTCTTATTGGTCGTCCAGTCGGGCCCTCATTCCGACAGAATGCCGGAGGTTGGTCAGTGTCTCCAATGGGCTCAGGTGCATCAGGGACGTCATCAAAGAGAGGGACTTTGCACCTGGTCGCGATGTTGTGTAGGACAATGCAAGCAAGTATTATGTTGCATGCTTTCTGTGGTTCCACTCTCAAGTAGTTAAGGCATGCAAAGCGCCTCTTCAGAACTCCATTTAAGCGCTCAATGGTGCATCTTGTTTTGCAATCAGCAGTGTTGAAGCGTGCCTGCTCAGGCGTGCTTGCAGCCAGAAAAGGGGTCATCAGCCATGGTAGAAGAGGGTAGGCACTGTCTCCTAATATGATACCATTTGGTCGGTTTGTTTGGAGCTCTCTATATAGAGCGCTTTCCCTCAGGATGTGCGCATCATTGACAGACCCAGGCCACTTCACAATGCAGTTTGTGATGAGGAGCTCAGCGTTGCCCACAAGTTGAACGTTGATGCTGTGTCTCCCCTTTCGGTTTACAAACTCCCACTCATTCTCATGAGGTGCTTGTATGTGCACATGGGTGCAGTCGATTGCTCCAATAGTATTGGGCATATTCCCCAAAAGAAAATAATTCTGCTTGGCCTGGATGATCTGGTCATCCTTTGGAAATGAAACAAATTCATCAATCAGGCTGGCCAATGCAGTTGACACACTTTTCAGAACATCACAAACAGTTGATTTTGTCACACCCATGTAGTCACCCACAACTTGTTAGAAAGTCCCACACGCATAGAAGCGCGAAGCAATAAGGACCTGTTCCTCCACAGACAGACCTTCACTCCTTTGGGTTCTGCATTGGAGGTTGGGCCTGAGAAGGTCCACAATATACTGAATATCAGCTCTTCCGTAGCGAAACCGAGCATACAGCTCCTCATTGGTATATTTCTGCAGTGGATCTATACGCTCAACATACACCCTTTGACGCTATCTTCTCCTGTGGTGGCGATGGACAACACCTGCCATGTCACGATGTTGCAGAGGATGGTGAGCCTGTGATGACAGCAGAAAGTGAGCCTTCTTCAGAAACATTTATTCTTAATCTCAGCCCTGTAATCGAGGGAGAAAGTCAATCACAGGTGGAGCCAGAAGGTCTAGTTCCCACAGGACCCCAGAGAGAGGCTCAAAGCACCCAAAGAAAGATGACGCCTATAAGGTACTTCTGCAAAAAGAGACTGAAAGGGCAGAAGTACAGATCCATCTAGCAGAGGAACAGCTTATTCTTGCCCGACTGCAGCAAACCAAGGCCAGACTTGAGATCCGCCTCCTAAAGGCCAAGCTTGGACAAGCTGGTCTCTACCACAGCAGACGAAGCAGATGATGATGATGAAGAAGAAGGAGAACGCATAAGAAGAACTACTCATAACAAGAACTAAGAAGTTATTTATTTTGTTAAGTATTGGACATTTAAGCCTTTTTTCATCCAGTTCAATTCAATAAATCTTTGTTTGAAACCTGTTCGAAACATCCATAATGTATTTGTGAGAAAAGTATGTATTTATTTATTTATTTGTTGTAGGTCTCAGATGAGTGGACTGCCTGTTTCCAAGAAATGGACAATGGAGGGGGATGTTTATATTGTTTGTTTGCTGTTCCATTCAGTCCTATTTTCTGTTCAAATAAAGCATATTGGAGTGACCCCACACTATTCTACCTTTTGGTCTTTACATAGCTACATTGTGATAGTCCCATTTAGACCACAGGTAATCCAGATTTGGTAATCCTGTAAAGTTTGAATCCGGATCAGAGTAATCCAATCCCACATTGCTTCGAAAAACCAGTATAAAAATAAAATGGATTAAGTGATCCTGGATAGCAGAAAAAGAGATTTCCAAATCTGGATCAGTTTGATCCAGATTAAAATTTTTGAAGAACCAGCCCGTGATTAGAGTACAACTGAGGATTATTATTATTTTCATTATGACAATTGTGATTCTTCTTGGCATCTCTCCTATCTCTCTTTCTTTTCTCCCCTCTTTTCCACACACTTCTCCTCTCTTCCCCATTTTCTATGCTCCCCCAACCAGTCAAGGCAGATGGCCGCCAGCACTGAGTTTGGTTCTGCTTGAGGTTTCTCCAGTTAATGAAGTTGCCAAGGTTGCCAAAGTGCTGCTCATTGTGGAAACTGTTGGGTTTCTCTATTATTTTTAAGGTCTTGACCATATTATGTCATGATTTGCGTCTTAGAATTTAACTGAATTGAATTCCTTTTATTATAGTTCATTCATCTTTTTGCCCTGGATTTTTGTGAAGCACATTGTAAGCCTGTTAAGAAAAGTGCTATACAAATGAAGTAATTAGGGCCCGAGCACCTCCGGTGGGAGGTCCTATTGAAATTGAAAGGAACAAATGAATTGGCTTTTTGAGGGCTTTCCCATGCTCAAAAAGTTGTTAAACTTTGCAGGAAGTTAGAAATGGGTGAAAATTTACGTATTCTGGAGTATTTGGAAATGGGCGTGGCAAAATAGCTCAACAGCGCCACCTACGGAAAGCCCCCTCAGTTAAACTTCACCGATCCTCACAAAAAAAAAGGTGGTTATGTATCATGAAAAGACGCACAAAAAAGTCTCTCAGTGCGTTATGAAAATCGCAACAGGAAGTCCACCATTTTGGATTTAGTGGCCATTTTGGCCATATTCAACATTTTTACTTTGATGTACTTGTCGTAGAGCTATCATCGGATCAACTTAAAATTTAGACGAGTGTCAACACAACAATATGGAGATCTAAAGTTATCAAAAAAATAAACTTTTCGTCAGAGCGTGTGACCGTGGCGTTGCGTCAAAGTTTGATTAAACGCCATCAAAACACGGGCGTCTGTATCTCGGACAAATTTGGTCTAATCAAGTCCAAACTACACACATAAGACAAGAGTCGCGACCCGAAGACAACAACACAGAAATCGTGACTTAAAATCACAGTGCCCCCTGGTGGCAGCAGGAAATGTCTTGTTTTTTCAACGTCTTACACTTGGAAGTATTTCTCCTCATCCACATTGCGCAACCATGTCAAACTGTGGCGAATGGGTCTCAAGGCATTGATAATGAAGATATAGGATTACTGGGACTTTTCGTCAAACGCCATATTAATGGCGTGGCATCAAAGTTCATCAACTCGCCATGACACAAGAAATTGCTATAACTTCATAGTTCAATTTTCAATCTCCCTCAAACTACATGTGTGTATCAACAACCCCCCCCCCTGAAAGCTGTCAGACGGGTTTAAGGAATGGGCGTGGCAAAATAACTGACTAGCGCCCCCTAAAGGGCAGCCCCGGCACTATGATTGGCCTACAGCTACGAAAATCAACGGGGACATGTGTCTTTTCATGACAAAGAAATAAGTCTCTTGGATAGATATGCTATAGTAAACAGGTAGCCCGCCATTTTGGATTTGGTGGCCATTTTCGCCATATTCAGCATATTTACTTTGACATACTTGTCGTAGGGCTTTCATCAGATCAACTTAAAATTAAGATGAGTGCCTTCACAACAACATGGAGATCTAAAGTTATTGGAATTATAACGTTTCGTCATACCATGTGACCGTGGCCTGGCGTCAAAGTTTGATTACACGCCATTGAAACACGGGCTTCTGTATCTCAGGCATATTTGTTTCAATCAAGACCAAACTAGGCATGTAAGACAAGAGTCGCGACCTGATGACATCTACATACACACCATGACTTAAAATCACAGCGCCACCTAATGGCTACAGGAAGTGAAGCGTTTATCCTTGCCGCAGTGCAAAAAAACCCATGCAACGCGAAGACGAGCGCTTGGTCATTGAACGCTGTCTCTTCCCCGACCACAACAGACTTGGAACGCGCGTGTGCTCGGGCCCGTTAGTGCTACAACGAAGCCCTAGTTATTATTATACCTCTTTCAAGGCCCAACTCTCATGAAACCACCTTTTAATTCCATAGATCTGGATTTTTATATCTATCTGCATCAAAATCATAAACTCATAAATATCAGTCCCCTAAACGTGCTAGATTTTTTTTCTCATAAAGGTCCATGAATTATTCCCTGAGAAATCCACAAAATGGGAGGAAAAAATGCTCTCAAAAAGAAAGTGAAAAAAGGGAAAGGAAAAATAAACTCCCTGATCCACCCGTGACCTGGATCCACACCAAGGTTTAATGGGTTCGTCCTTCCACAAAATGTTATTGAAAATCGGTTGAGTAGTTTTTGCATAATCCTACTAAAACAAAAAAACAAAAACACAGCCCCCCCCCCCCATGTCTCAAGGGTGAAATTCCAGCAATTGACCTATAATCATCAACATATCTACTCACAAAACAACACAATCACAGCAAAAAACATGGACTCCACACACGCGCATTATAGGTTACTTATGATGTTATTCATTTACATGTTTTCTTGTGTAACGAGTTATCCTATTGTCAGTCTATGTGAAGAAGGACGTGAACATGGTGACCTTTTAAGGATAATGACGGTGGCAAATATATATAAGTTTGATACTTGAGCATTGAGAAAAAAAAAAATCCCTGTCCATTGAATGTTAGTATGATGCAGTATATCTCTCCCCACAGTTGTGTTGTGAAGCTCAGGTGTTGTTATTCTGGCAGAGACGTGTTGATTCCAGTTCCTGATCAAACAGCAGCTGAGGCTGTAGTGTGCTCTGCTGTTGTGTAAGACTGTTTAATAGGAAGTAGTTCATATTATTTTGCCTCTTGATACAAAACAACCACTGACTGACTGTAGTTGATGAGTTACAGATTACACAGATCATCTACTCGTATAATCAGTGAACATACAATCTAATATTCAACTGGCTGTTGTCAAACTGACTGTAGATGTGTTATTAGTTAACAGAAAACGTCACTGTCCCAGTGGGACTCTCACCAGTGAGTGGGTCTGATAGCTGGGGCACTGGTGCATGATGCTGATGATTTAACAGCAGAGTTCATGAGTAGTATTTTTCCTAACAGGTCACCAGGCATTCAGCTTCAGACACGAGGGCAACGTGCAGTAGGTCACTGCCAGTACGTGAGTTTAGCGAGTGTTATATCCTTCAGTTCAATGAATAAGAGGCTATTTATCATAATTAAGAATAAGATTAAGATAAGATACATTTTATTTATCCCACGCACAGACATGCACAGGCATACTCATGCAAGGGGAAATTTAACCTCTGCTTTTAACCCATCTGGTGCCAGACACACAGAGCAGTGGGCATAATGATAATGGGATGTTATTTCGAATGTACTGCACTGTCATGCATGATGGTTGATTTAGCTCCTTTAAAATAATAACAGTATAAATGTTGAACAATTGTAATCCGTCTTGAGGAGGATTTTACATAAACATAGTGGCACTCGGAGAGCACATACCTCCACCAAGGCCAAACGGCTGCACTTAATTCCCCAAACTCATAACAGTTCCCTAAACGTGCCTGACTCTTTTTCACCAGGATCCATGAATGAATCCCTCAGAAATCAGTGTAAAAATGTCATCTCATTATGTTACAGAAAGTGATAAAAAAATCCTGAATCCAGCCCCTGATTCTGCATAAACAGAATTACATTAATACACTCAAGGTGGGTTATAGTATATAAAGTTGAAGTATGACTTCTTATTTGAGAAATCCAATTCACAGACTAAGACATATTAAGAAATGTTCACTTTATTAAACAGCATAAAAAAATACACAAATTGAATTCACGGTAGGGCTCACTGAGATTTGATTCAGAAACTATGTACAATATTTGAAACCTGCATGTTTGTATAAATTACATTTTAAAGAGAGACTATGTAACTTTTACTGAACTGTTACACACATAAATGCTGATGCTGCAACAGTAACACAAAAAGAAAAGAACATTAACCTCGATAAGCTACTGGCTGAACTGTAGCAGCCAAACCAGAGTGTATTGATGTGAGATATAATCTCCCTTTAAACAGCTGTGTTTCTTGGAAAAAGGAAGGAAAAAGGTAGAATACAAAGTGTGAGATCTTGTAAAATGTGTGCTGTCACTAAGGTTTCGGGGGCAGATCCTTCTGAGTGTTGAAGTTATTAGATGGTGAGGTTTCACATTAGATCTCCTCCATACAGGTAACGTTCCCTCCTCAGGGTTCTCAGTCCAGTGAGCCTCATAAAACCAGGTGAATCTGCTCCAGCTTCTCTAGAAGTCCTGTCGGATGTTCTCCTTATTCTCGTCCCCCTGCTGTTGTCTGAGCTGAGTGACATCGTTCTCCAGCTGGATGATGGCCCGCTCGATCTCGTAGTTCTTGCTGACCAGAGACACCCAGCTGTTGAGGGACAGACACAGATGCTCTTACAGAGGGAAATTCAACCTGAATATTCTCTACATAGAGCGATACAAACATGTGAGCTCTAGAAAAACATACTTGGACTCGAGCTCTCGCAGTTTGGCTCCTCCTGCCAACTGATCATTCTTACGCTGCCAGTTCATATCCTGAATTTGCTTCCTGTGGACCAAAAAAATATATTTAAAACCTGCAAAATGTGAACAAAGGGGTTATTCCATTTTAACATGCAAATCATGTTCCCGTCATCATTAACCTGAATTTCTGAAGTTCCTTTTGTGCCATCTCAATCATGAAGGCCAGGTTACTGCAGGGGAAAGATAAAATAACACATGAGCAGGTTTAGACTAATTCCACACAGAGATACGGTCTGTGATAAAAAAGCCGCTGTCACATACTCATTGTAGACTTTCCATGCGTTGGTTCCATATTGTGACATGAGCTCCAGGTTCTCAATGCGGACGGCCTGGTGCTCAAGCTGAGCCATCGAGTTGTTGACACACTCCTGCCACGCTGTAATGTCGTTCTTCTGTCCTGCGGAGGGCGCTGGCAGCTCATATCTACAAAGGGAAGAAAAAAGTCATGAAATAAATCAACATCTGGAGCCACAGAGCAAAGAAATAGTGAAAGAGATAGAAAAATAGACCAGTTCTTTGCTTTACAATACAGTGGAGTTATGCTTAAAGCTGCAATCTATCAATTATCGTTGAATTCATATAATGTGTCACTTAAAGTTGTATTCAAAAATTGGGTTTTAAAATGAGCACTGCCAGGAAATAACTTAGACACCCACAGAGATGATTTACCACTAAAACTATTTAAATCACCTAACCATGCAAATTAGTTTGAAGCTACAGAGCATTCAGAAAGGTTCTTTCTGAGGAAAGCTAAAATGTTTTTATTTTTTATTCAGAGTCAGAGGGAAAACCAAGCCAAGTCAGGTTTATTGACAGAGCCCGAAAGAAACTTACCGAATATCTAAACCAAATGGCCTTAGACTTTTTACATTATCACTCAAAATGAAGTGAACTAGCCAAGCAGCTAATAACCCTCAAAGCAATAACAATAAACAATCTGTCAAACTACAGGCAGACGGTAAGAATCCATAGACTCAGTTCCATATAGGTATTTCTCTGTAGTTTTGTAGTTGATTACAGCGTGCTTGTATATGTATATCCTTGAGAAAGAACACACAAATACATTTCAAACTATGCAGGCAACTAAAACATTTGTGGGCAACGGAAATAGCATTATATGAACATTAAAATAAACCTACCTATACTAAGTACGTTATATTTTAACAGATATACAACTTTTTTAAATCAAATTAGACTTTTTATAACCCAACAGAAACCCGGAAGATATGTCATTAAAAACATCACAGCAACTCAATAAGTAGTATATTTAGAATGTAGTCCACATAAAATTTGTTTGTTTGTCAAAAGGAAAAAGCACAGCCCCTGTCCAAACTATACAGAGGCCCCAGCGCAGGCCCCTGCAGTGTGTAAGGTTTACCTCTTCATGCTCAGGAGATCCATGGGCTGTCGAGCCGCAAGTCGCTCAAATTCATTCCTCATGATCTCTGTCTGAAGGGTGACAAGACAAAAGAAAGGGTGTTTATTTCTGTTGAAGCACTGGCAAAAGCCATGGAGATGGTTTGGGGGGTCTGGGGGGTTGTTACCTCAAAAGTAGTGAAGTCAGGGGTGGACAGGTAGCTCAGGTAGTTCTTGGTAGGTCGGTATCTTCTGGTCTCCTCCTCAACCAACGCTGCAGCCTAGAGGCCAAAGGAGAATCAAGACTGTGCACAGGAAAAGCACTGGAGCGTCCAGAAAATTTACTTTTTCACTTTGTACCAAAACTCAGCATTGACATTTTTACATTTCTCCATAATCTTATATTTTGGCAAACTGGCAAATTCTCTGAAACAGCATTAGGCCCTAACACAGGCAATTATTTGATGTGTCAAGCAGTCTTGAGAGTCTGTGGCATACATAAAGATAAACCCAATCAACCAATCGTAAGCCAGTCTCTCTCAGCTGTCAATCATGACGTTTCATCCAATTTGTATCACAATTAATTAAACCCAGTCACATCCATGTGAAAATAACTACCTAAAATGACAGATATCTTTAAAAAGAATGTATTTGATATTTGACTTTTTGCACCATGTTCCATCTGTCAACATAGAGGAGGCAAAAGGTGTCAGGAGTGAGGGACTTCATTTTTATTATCATTATTGTAGGCAAAGGGAGTAATGAGGAGCAGAGGAACAAAGAGGGAATATGATGTGCGTCACACTAAATTGACAAATGCACCCACTGTTTTTCAATTGGTAGTGAAACAGCAGAGCGTCAATGTGCCGCTTCAGTAAACCCTTTTCAAATGATGCTAATCAATCACCCCCGCCTAACAGATGCATCCAGACTTAACAAGCCTGATCATGAACCGAAAGAGTTGGACACATTCTGTTTCTAAGACAGAAGAAATCTTCACACACATTGTATACTGTGCTCTGCATTGCTGTGGGAGAGTCATAGGAGTTTTGTGGTATCTCAAATAAAGTCAATAATCCCAGTACCCAATTCTGGTGCTCTTTGTGAAGTCCATGTTGTGCTTTTAAGGCATATAATGTTGGCTGATAGTAAACATTGTTGAAGGGATCAGGTCTCTAGTGAGATAATTTAAGTAAATTTAAATTATATAAATTTGACCAGGAACTGATATAATGTAATAAAAGTTTTGAAGTCCTTTTCTGTGAGTTTACTGTCTGGTAGGAGCTAAAATCACAAGCCATAATTAATGTTATTAACAACACAAATGCTTTTAGTGCAAAGGTAATAAAGGATGTCTGCTGTGAAAAAGATCTGTATGAGGGCCGGTGCCTAACAAAAGCCAAAGACGCCGTGTTTACAGTAGGGCTGGACAACAAAACAATATATCAATAATTACCCCTATATCATTTTTATGTATAGGAGAGGAGTATAATAGAACTTTCAATATACAATGATATATTGCTTATGCAGCGTGCAAGCACAGTGAGGAGTTATAACACATTATTGATCTACCTCAGATGTGTGAAATGTTTGACTTTTCATCAAATGTTTGTCATTCTCTGGTCATAAAAAATTCTAAAACCAAAACCTTCACTCCTACATGATCTGACCCCACAGAGCCCTGATCTCAACAGGAGTCTGGAGTCAGATTATTCTGGGATAATAAAACATGTGAAGACTATTAGTTTATTATGAGATTTTTCTATGTTTGCTCAGGTGGAAATTGAGTGATACATAAAAACTCCTTATGGCTCGGTGTTTGAAAGCATCCTCTATTAACTAGTACATGAAACATTACAAAAGCTAATAAGAATCAATACCAGGTTGATTTCTATCTTAATAAGGAACATGACTAACTAACTGTTCTCATGCCATTATTTAATGAGTTTGCTTCTTCACTACTGTACTCACGTTATTTATATATATAGATAGATACATCTCCACTCCTGGTGCCAGTGAGCCGTAAGCTTGAGTGAAAGACTACTAGCCGGAATAGATCCAATATATAAAACATAGTACTTATTTCAATGTGTTTTTATTTGCAGAATGCCCCATTCAAAAGTGAAATTTCAGTGTGTCGTTTCCATCTGTGGGTATAGCATGCTTTGCTAAGCTAACATGCTGCGGTTAGCATGGAGCAGATTCCCGGTCTGATTCAAAGGAAGTACCGGTTTACTCACCGCTTCCCGGACACCTGCTGCATCGTAACCTTGGTCAAAATATGGCAAAGCATCGACGAACACTTCACCAGCGACTGACGCCGTCCCGGCCATTACCAATTAGTCTTTATTGTGGAGTTTATTGAACTTATAACACGTCTCTCTTGGCTGAGACACTTCCCGGACAGCTAACTAACAACAGCAAGGATTTCCGGTCCAACCTTCAAAGTAAAATCCTTATTTGAAAAGGCCTTTAGATTTTTACTCGTGACATCTAGTGGCGTGGAATGGAGGTGCAGTTAGGTGCAAAACAGAAAATAATCATTAGGTAGATGAGATAACATAACATAAAATGATCTTTCATTTATTCCACAATTGGGCTATTTGCTGTGTTGCAGTAGCAAAAGCATCAGAACAATATACATCAGTAGAAGTAATAATGACTAAACATGCAATATAAATGCAAGGAAATATCAAAATATGAATATAAGACAAATAATTTATACAAGGTGAACAGAGTGGGCAGAATATATAGAGCTTAACAGATTGCACATGATTAAATATTGTGAAACAGAATGAACATGATAGATGGCACATGAGCCATTGGATTTCACAGACACAAAAGAGTAATTGCATAGTTAAATGAGTTGAAAAATAGTTTACAGTGCAGATATAAATACCGTGGTGAAAGTTTTTTGTTTTGTACTAAGTTGCATTATTCTTAATTGTCGATAAACATTAAAGCAACATAAACAGCATATCTGCAATCAAACTGTGGAATTCTCTAGGAACCATTTTAAATGTTGTTTAATTAACTTATTAATAAATAAAGACCAAAACATTGAATGATATGAGCTTAAAGAGTTCTGTTCATTTTTTGTCATTTTCATTCGTTGTATAGGCTGTGTGTGTGTGTGTTTATGTTTCTATAGAAGCACACACATACATAGAAGGCAGTTAGAAGCACTAGAAGACTATATGTGGTAAACCAGTGGGATTTATAATGAAATGGAATGTAATGTAAAATTCCTCATTTCCCTGATACTTTTGATCATGAAATGTGTAGACGCTATGTTTCTTTACAGACTAGACTTTGTATTTTGTGTTGAAATTGTAAATCGAAGAAAAATAATGTATTAAAGCATGTGTACCTTCAACAAATGTTTCTATTTCAGCTGTGTCCAGGTCTATAGGGATGATGTATTATCAAATGTATTCATATAACTCTTAATATTATGACATTTGAGCTTGAAGAGAGAAAATAAAACAGTAGTTAGACTGACCTGCTTTACCTCTTACGTTAAAGGGTGGATATTTTAAAATACTCATCTGTGTTTGACAAGTCTTTTTGGGTGTCTATCATCAGTTCCTGTGGCAAATTCTACACTTTTTTTAATGCTCCCATTTTTGGGGGTCAAAAGGTTACATTTTAAATCCATGTATCCTTGAGGTCTCGTGCACCGTAACGCACCATTGTTAACATCACTACAAAAAGTGCACACGTGGCAAAAAACCCCACAGTGCTAGGGCACCAAGGCCAATATTCACGATTGGACTGTGAGCTCTCCCTCTCAACCAGTCACCTTTCATTATGGTAATTCATGGTGTTACAACTGGCTGCTGTGTTGTCAGCAGTGTCCTCTGCTGCATTTAGCTGCTTATCTTTTTCCCCTTTTTTTATATTGCACAAAAATGTATGCTTAAACTGTAATTATTCAAATTATTTATTTATTTGTTAGTTATTCCCTTTTCTCTACTGCCTTATATTCGTTTGTATGCCTCCAAACCAGTGGCAGCCAATAGCCAGAGACATTATGTTAAGGGTTGTAAGTCCAGACACACATGTCTTTGGTCTCTTGAACATGGTATCTCAAATCTGCCTTTAGGGAATTTCTTCAAGTCCTGACCAGTTTTCACTTAGATTCAAAGATTAAGTGATTAGATTCCAGGGGTCAAAGGTCAGGTCAGGGTGACCTCATATCATTGTGAATGAAATATGTCAGGAACACCTTGAGGGAGTTTCATCTGATTCAAACATTTACTTGGACTGAAGGAAGAACTGATTAGGAAATGGGCGGCAGAAGTCAAAGGTCAAGTTAACTGTGACCTCACATCCATCTTGGATTGGATATCTCAGAAACAGCCTTGAATAATTTCTTCACATTTGGCAGAATCGTGTTGCCTCTCTGTGCTCTCTTTGCTCACAGCATATTTCTGCCCTGTTTGTTTAAGACTATATCCCTGTGTTTTTCCTTATATTAATTCAAGAGTGTGTTCTTTCAGTTTTAGAACAGGACTCAGATATTTCTTTGCTCTAGATCTAAATGTTAAATGTCAAATCTAAATGTTAAATGTTAAACCTAAATATTAAAATCTAAATGCTAAATCTAAAAGTTAAATCTTAATGCTAAATCAGCTTTATCCCCTATACCTGTCAGGTCTTTACACTGTCTCGGTTTATTCATTATATTTGATTTAATGAATTTCTTCTCTCATTTCGCAGTTGAACTGTATTATCCTTGACACTTTGCAATATGGTTCACCAGACATTCTTTCCAATATAGCATTCAAAGTCATGCAGTTCATGCATGAAGTATAATAAATCTCGACTTGCTCAAGTTGTTTTTCACTTTAAGAGGTTATTATCTAATTTAATCCTCTTTCCTGAACTGACGTAAATGAAAGACAGACACTCTTTACTTCTGCTATCGATAGTATCATCTTTATTATTGTCTTCATGTCCATCCAAACCACACAGTAACCTGTGTAGCGGAAAAAACTAAGTGTGGTTGAAACCTATTTTGTAGTTGAAAAGTCAGTTTTTGCAGACCTGTCTAAATACTTTTATGACCTTTCTAAATACATATATAACTTGTCTAAATACTTTTATTACCTGAACTGTTATTGATCTGAACTTTTATGACCTGAAACCTTTATGACCTTATTATTACTTATTTACTCCCAAAAGAACATCATTCCTGTCTGCTTTATCTCCAAAGGAAACATTTGTGAATCAGTTTTCGATGTCTTGATTCATGTCTCAAACTGCGCCTACAGAACCAGTCTGAACCGGCTCAGACAAACAGCCTTAGTTCTCCTACATAAGATCCTTGCATTTGACTGTTCTCCATCTTCACTCTGAGATCCCTGTGACTCTCTCTGTGTTGATCCTTTCTGCCCCTATTAAAATACACAGAGACAAATTTGGTGTTCCAGCCTCTTGTATTTTCAGATTTTCATCACACCTGCTGATGATCAGTACTCTAGCACACTCTGCCATCTGTATGAAGTCCAAAAATGTGTTATTTTACTTGTCAAGACATTGCCATACAGGGACCTCCTTACAACGTGGAGCCATTGAATATGGGCTATACAAATACACTTTGATCGATTTGTTGATTGATTGATTGATTCAAAATCAATCAATAAACCCCCACCAGGCTACACAGACTGAATCGGAGCAGTGCTGAATTGCATGGCACATCTTCATTCTTCGTTAAATATTACACTTCATGCATGGATCAATTATCCTATAACATATATAAATATGTATTTTATCATCTCTGGTATAGTAAATTGGGAAAAAAAGTAGATACAACTCAACACTTCTGTAATGTGAACACAAACTGAACGTATAATTCTGTCTTATTTTAGCCGACATTAGCTTTTAGCTAAATCATGTGACACAAACATTGCAGATATGGGCTCGGCACAGAAAATAACCAGCTATGGTGACAGTACAGTTAAATATATATTTTTAAAATAGTAACTTTATATATAATGTCAAAAAGAATGTAGAAAATAAACATAGAAGGAGAGAAAATAAAAAAAAAACATCAAAGCAGAGCAAATAAACAAAGTCACGCCGTAGCTGACGTCACAACGTAATCCTACGTACTCCTGGCTCGAGAAGTTACGCAGGACGTGCAGCGGTTCAAAGAGGAAGGAAGATGGCGGACAACAAAGACGAGGAGGATATGAAACCCTCCAGTAATTCGGACTCGGCGCCTTCAGCCCAGGACCCCGAGCAGCCGGAGACGAAGGAGGAGACCGCGGTGATAGTGATCGAGGCGGACGTGAAGGGCAGCGAGGAACCGGAGCCCAATGGAACCGCTACGGAGGCACCGACACCCACCAGCGACGCGGGGGACGCGAGCAGCGGCGCGGCTGCTGGAGCCGAGGCGAACGGTCGCGCTAGCAACGCCGCGAGTCCGGCGGCGACGACCGGTTCCACCGCGGAGCCCTCGGCCGCCGAAGCTCCCCCCGCCGGGGAGGCTTCCTCCGGCGGACTCGCTGCTGAGATGTCCCCCCCTCCCACCGCTCCAGCGGCTACGCCGGTTCCCACTCCCATTAATCTGCTGGATACGTGCGCAGTGTGTAAACAAAGTCTCCAGAGCCGGGACTGCGAACCCAAACTTCTGCCTTGTCTTCACTCGTTCTGCCTCAAGTGCATCCCGCAGCCGGAGCGGCAGATCAGCGTGCAGGTCCCGGGCCCGCACGGCCAGACAGACACGCACATAGGTGAGTTCTTAAGAGCTGGATCCACCTGTGGGCAGGAACTCTGCTCTGCCCCCCCCCCATGTTAGTCTGCATCAATTAGTGGGATCGGGTCAGAGATGTAACTAACGGATCCATTTCTAACGGCTGCACAGATGGCTTCGGGGAGCTGGTGACACGTGGAGGTGTTGATATTAGAATCTAAACACACTTGCTTAGTGACAAGGAAGCCCCGCACAGAGGAAGGTGTCTGCACCCCCCCCCCCCCACTCCCCTGGAAGCCGCCATTGGTGCTGCTGTTTATCACTCCTTCCCCAAATGTTAATATTAATATACAATTATTTCTCTGATACATTTGAAATATTTAGATCACTTTCTTCAAATGTAGCTAATTCTCCTCACAGGTAGGATAGAAATTCATGTTGTTTACAAGTTAAATGTTATATCTATATTCCAGCCCTTTTGTGCACCTTGGGCATATCTGTGATGAAAAGTAAAGATTTTAACCATTGGGGCAAAATTAGGCTCCTCTCACCGTTTCCAGCGCTTTTGGGCACTTTGAACATAAGGAGAAGAGAAACCAGTTAGTTGCACCTTTTTCATTGTGGACTTCAAAACTTTGTTTTAAAGAATTCCTTTAATGTTGAAACAAAGATTTCAACGTGTTAAATCTTCATATAAATGTTTATCTAAATCTTCAGGTTGAATATAAATGTAAATGTCTCGTCAAATGTAAAGCTAAATATTTAGGTAACATGCAGATAGCCCACAGCCCTGCCCACATTACAGATGGTGAATTGGTTCTGGAAAGACAAAACATTTTGAATGAATTTTGACATTTGACACCCTATACAAGCTCTATCTGCTTAGGTTAGATGGGGGAAAGGACTGCAGGGGTTCGGAGCGCTCTTTGTAACACGTTGAATGGTCTTTATCCTGCTCAGTTTCTACACATTGCAAAATGTAGAAAAACAAAACAATTTTCAATGGTCAGTCTTTCAAACTTCCATGCTAAATAATTCATTACAGTTCCATGATTTGTGTTCTGCAGTAGCACAAATTCCTATCTTATGAATGAATGTATGAATGAATATATGAATATAAACATAATTTTTAATATATATGTGTAGATGTTCTAAATCAAATGCAAATGCAGAACTACCAGCAAATGTGTTAAGTGGCCATGCTCCCTTTATTGGTAATGTGTTAAAACTCAGCAATGATACGTCTAACCATTTGGAACAAACATCACAGTGTAATTTATCATAGTTGCCATGGTCAATATAGGCAGCCAATATTAAATTGACAGACTTTCACTGCCTTCTAAATGTGTCCATCTGGGTCTCACACTTGGATATATAGTATTATATGTCTTGTAATTATCTTTAACATATATCAGTAAATTGTCAACTATATGACATGAACATGAATGGTTGCTCATTAAACTAGTCAAACTGATAATACACCTCTGCATATCGAAAAGATACTATGAACCCCCGGAAAAGCTGGACTGTTGTAGAAAGTAATTATTGATGGAGACTCAAAGTAATTAAGTATTCCAACTGGATCCAAATGTCGTAAGATAAGAAATGTAGATCCTTTACGATAAGGTACGGTAAGATAAACCTCATGGAGCCCACGCAGGGGACATTCTCTTGTTACAGCAGCAGATAGTAAGAATGAGGTAGATAAGAGAATAAGATAGTCATTAAAGCTAAATACAAAATGAATCAAGCAAAAATGCAGAGAATATGTACATACTATACACCTGTCACTACTGTTTTAAATATTATTTGTAGAGAAAATGTACTTGCTTGAGTAAAGTCTATAGGCATAGGATGATCACACAATGATGAACACTGCGTTTGTGCATTGGTATAACGAGATAGTGAAAAAGACATATTCATAAATAGACTTTTAAAATTACATACGTAGGTGTGATATGCAAAATTAACAAGTATAAAATGATATTTTATATATATACATAAATGGTTAAGAACTCTCTGTTGTTACCAAATAGCAGTATACTAAATAAAATATAACTATATAAAGATGTATCTATACATAAAAAGGGACAAATTCACATTACTATTCAGTATGACATGAATTTGAAAATGGTTTGTAAGCATATGTATAAATGGGTAGATTTCACAATTAGAGGCATACTTAAGTTGTGGAATTATATGATTGGTGTACGTTACGCAGATAATGTGCAAGTTTGTCTCACTATGGGAAAATCTGCAGTGTTACAACAAGAAGGATATTATAAACATACACATCAGTAAAAGAAATGTAAAGATAAAATATAAACGCATGGAAATATAAAAAATAATAAATTTCAACATGTTAACAGCATGTTGTTCATGTGTGTATATGGCTCTTATTAAAATACAATTCTGGGATGTCGCTGTCCTAATTATTTTCGAGAGATTTTCTGGTTAATAGGGGATCTTTTCTTGTACGTATATAATCCTGATCTTCAAATTCCATTACAGCTAAATTAATAACAAAAGTGATAACTATGGGATATGAAAGTAATACTCCAGATCTACAGTTCTTCGGTTTTTCGTGAATGCCAAGCAGTATAATTCCTAACACTGTGTAAGTAGATACATAAACCTGCCTTACCAATATGATGGCTAGCTCAATGTTTTTAAATGATGCACATAGCACACAGTCTGCCAAGTAGGCGCTATGATGTAAGTACAGTTTTGGAAAGCCTAATTGTCAGATACCTGGCAAGAGCTCTACTGATGATATACTGGAAGGTGTCTGGACTAATTTCATGTTTATGTGAACCACAACAGCAGAATAATTTTACTGCGGGCTGCACCACAAAATCCTTTGAAAACTGACCTGAGTACTCGCAGTTTATCAGTCTAAAAATCTGTGTCGTATTCCAGGTTCAAAGAAGGGGCTCTCGTGGTGACGTCTCATATAAATATAATATTACCCCTTGTTTCTCCAGTTTTTAGCTACTTGTGTAGAGTTTTTCCTCCTTGAATTACCTGTCACGAAGCTTAATATAAAGTTTTACTACACATGCTCTCAACGCTATTTTCAGGAACCACATTAGCTTTGGTCTCAGAAGAGATTAAGTATCACATGGTCTGAATTGTATTTCGATAACTTTGATAGTTTTGGGGGTAAAACTGGAATAGATCCTGTTCATGGGGATTTTTTAATTTACCTTTTAATAAAATTAGTAGTTGTTGGTAGAGGGTGCCCCTCAGTTCTTGTAATAATGAAATGCTCAACATATTTTCCACATGACTCTCCTCAGTTTTTTTAATAATTTTTTTTTTATAAATCTACCAACCTTACGTCAATACTTAAATCCTCCAAAAAGTTAGTTAGTAACTACATACATTTGTATCATTGATTTTCATATAGGATTACAAATGATGTCATCACAATTAGCCAATTTAGCCAGGGTATAGTTTCAAGCCCTGTGCTCTACCTGGTCAAAGGAAGGCTGTCTAATAATATGTTATATGAAACAGTGATAGTGACACAGAATAGATCAGTTTGAGTGCTGTTAAATGATGAAAATGTAAAATCCTGTTGAGTTTGTTGAGGTCTTAACCGTCACATGAAATAACTTTGTTGTTTCCTTCTCAGACTGTTAATTCATTCAATCCTCTCCTCTACTTTTCATTTAAAGCAAATGGTGGCACAATGTAGTGCAACACGTTCTTCTTAAATATAAGTTTTAAAATAACTTGAACTAGTTCTCACATGTGTCTTAAGAATGTTTCATCTGCAGCACACATGTTAGACATGTGTGTTAACCTGAAAAATACAAGTCTTTTTTTATTTTAGCATTATTTGTCACTTTATTCTGTAAGGACAATTAAATGTGAACAAAGATATTATTTATATTCTGCTATCCTAAAATTGCCATTTAATTTGAAATGTACATATAAATATATATTTGATCATATTTATGATATTGTGGTTTTCATATTATGAGTAACAATGTCACATTAACACGATTGGGAGCGTCACCTCTGATTTCTGTTTTTTTGGGTTATTATAATTGTGTGTGTGTTGTGTGTGTGTGGTGACAGCTGTATGATGCATTTTTGTAGGTGTTTGTGGGTTGGGGGATAAAAGCGACAGATGTGCGATTGGTGTGTGTGTAGCAGCTGGAGCTCACACAAACCGGCTGTGTGCTGCTTGAGTCAGTGTAGACTGGCTAAAACCGGCTTACACTGGTTCTTACCTCCTCCGGCTGGCTTGAATTAATGGCTTTATGAGTTACCAGAACATTTATGTGAAGTTTAATCTTGTGCATCATATTAAGACTTTAGGAAACAAGTGGCAAATTTAATTCACCAAACTCATTATTTGTCGGCTTGTATGATTACACCGGTAATTCAACTAATTCCATTAAAAAGTCCCAACTAAAGTGATTAAGTGAAACAGTCGTCGTTGTTTGGCGCTGTGATTTAATATTCTAATAAAAATGCCAGGGATGACAGGATTGAATCTTCTGGAAACAAGTGCTAAATCAATTAGCCGCCACGAATAGGCGGCTGGTGTCCCACGAATTTTTAATAACAAAAGGAATTGACCTAAATGAAATTATGGAAATGAGCTGAAAATCTTGCTCAAGGCCCTTTTATTAATTATCTTATTTGAAACAGGACACTTCTTTTCAGGCGTCAGAGGACTTCAAATTGTAGTATTGTGCTTTTTCTCAACAGTGTTGGTTTATTTGGCTTTGTTTACATTTTCCTTTGCACAATGTTTGACTCATGTTCTGTCTCTTTTGTCTTCAGTAAATGTCATGCGGTGTACAGTGTGCCACCAGGACTACAAACAGAGTGACATTGTTGAAAACTACTTTGTCAAAGATACCACAGAAGCAACCAGCACATCTGATGAAAAGTCTGCACAGGTAAGTCTTAATGGTGAACCCAGTGGCAACGTACATATGTGTTTAAACATCAATGTTTGTTAGCTCCGCAGTATTTTGGAGTGGCTTCAGCCGGACCTTTGGTTTCTGATGTTTCATTTTCTACCTTCAATACAAGAATAAGTCTAAATAGGCCTCAAATCCATTTAGTCCAGAACAAATATAAATAGCATGACTAAGATCATACACTTACCTTTCTATTAGCCTCAACCATGTTTTATTTGATTAGATATTTTTAAGCCAAGTATGTAGGTAGACATGGTTAATACTGTAGCATTACAGGAAGGCTTTCTTTTATGAGTGATGCCAGATCCTGTGATTTACATACCACAATGCTATTTCTTATGTTTAATTTAAAGAAAACACATTATTTTTCAGTATTTCAAAAATGTTATCCAGCCAGTCTTGGGTATACTAAAAAAATATGTCAATTTTGTTTCACAAGTCATTGTCTTGGTCTATGCTCAGGCAAATTGTCTGGAACTCAATAGCAATCATTTTTATTGCAATTTTACCATCCCTCCAATAGCAATAGGTCTGTCCTGGAGAGCTATTATTTGTCTTGAATAGGTTCGAAAATGATTCTATTCTGCATTAAATGTGGTCTCTCTTATTCATATTATTCAAGTCATCTTCTTCAGACATTTGTACTCTCCCATTTCTTGTTGAAATAGTTTAAGTTTGTAGACTTTTGAACTGATAAACCTTTTATCAGAACATCTCTGATAGTGAAGAAATACAGTTTTCTTGATATGTTTCAATGGCAAAGATAGACACAGCTCCTACATACAAATTCCACCTAAAAACCTGTGGCTAAAACAGATTAAAACATAGAGAAAGCATTGTGGTTGTTCGGTCATAGATCTTGTTTGTCTTGTTTATAAGAAGATTGCTCCTTTCCTTCAAAGGATCCACAAAATGAATTGAATTATAAATGCATAGTTGCATACCTACTCCATCCAGAGGATGAAGCTTTTTTTATTTTTATTTCAAATGCTTTTTTCTAGTGGCACTAATAAACCCTGACCTTAACTTTAACTTAAAGGTTAATTGTGTTCGATTTAGGTGATGGGATCCATTAACAGAAATTGAATAAAAAATATAGCCGCAAGCGGCAATGAGCGAGTTCGAGCCTTAATTTGCTCAATAGGAGGAAGCAGCAACTCATTAAGAGGAACAAGCTCAATAGGAAGAAGTTGCTCAATAAGAGGAAGCTGCAGAATAGGAAGTGCACCCTAAGTTCAAACACGAAATTCTTAAACACCCCTGTTTTACCATACGAGATAAACCTATTTCAATAGTTTCACGGTGATTGGACAAATATTTAAAGAGTTATGGCCAATTTCCCTCTAAGCCCTGCCCTTGGCAAAAGTTTATGGTTGTTAACTGCTGTGATTGTTGACCAATCGTGATCATTTTTAATAGAAATTTGTATCTCAGTCTCACAATGCTCTATACTGAATATAGTGTTGATTGGTTGAAAAAAGACAAAAAGGAGATTTGACATTACTGTTTTAAAATTTATGCAAATTAGAAAAAATCCATCATGGTGGACATTTTTTGTCCACCATGATGGATTTGTAAGTACACATTGAGTTGGGCTTGTATGTGAAATTGTAGGTCAATTGGACAAACTGTTTGAGGGGCGTGGCCTGTCAAATTTAGTAGCACCCCCATGTGGCGAATTGGGCTCAATTTTCTTACTACTCCATGAAAACTGTGACAGTTTTCATGGAGTACAACATCAGCCGTCACTTTGGTACGAAGCATGCTCACTACGCTATCAAGCAGTCAACGCAAGAACGGGTGGCTGCAGCTCAGAGGTTGGCGGCTAATTTACAGACTCAGCAACATTTTTTTCACAGACAAACTGCGATTAAAAGTCATCTACCAAGGCATGTTTTTTGGTGGCATTGGAAATAGCAAAGGCTAGCAAGCCTTTCTCCGAAGGCGAGTTTTTGTTAAATGGCCTTGCAAATAAGTGCTTCAATATCCAACATCACCACTAGATGTTACTAATTCTACGCACCGAACCTTTAATAGATGAGGTTTGAATGGTGCGATGGTAATCCGAAAGTACAAGAGGCTGGAACGCCAAATTTGTTTTTGCGTATTTTAATAGGGGCGAAACCAACCCAGAGAGTCACAAGGATCTCAGAGTGAAGATGCAGAACAGTCAAATGCAAAGATCTTATATCGGGGAACTAAGGCTGTTTGTCAAAATGCACCTCCAGACAGGATTCAAGACACAGGACATATGTTTCCTTTGGAGATAAAGCAGACAGAAATTCAGTTCTTTGGAGAGTAAATAAATAATAAAAATGTCATAAAGGTTTCAGGTCATACAAGTATTTAGACAGGTCTGCAAAGACTTACTTTTCCACTACAAATGGTTTCTTCTTTACACCAAAATCTGCAGGTATATGCAGGTTTTCAAAATGTGGGTAGAACCTGTTTTAAGGTGATTTGTCTCTGTTTTCCCCCAGAGTAATGTTCAACTTCACAAACAAGGCACTCTCTCATCTCGTTGTATCGCCAAAGTAGTTTATTCACCCAGGTGTCACGTTTTCCACCACTGTTGATCAAAACCAATTAAATCTGTCTACTGCAGAGTCATTTGAACTGCGAATGAATGCTGATTGTATCCATTTGTATCAATTCCATTGGCAGACATAAACCAGATTATAGTGGCTGTTAGTTGTTTTTTTTGATCAGTGGGAATGGGTCTATAGAAAGGGCATACAGCACAGCACAGCTGTATGTTACCATTGACCATGACACTTTACACTTAAATCATCTTGCATGATATAAAAGCATTTCAGCAATGATGCATGTGAAACCTCATATTCCCAGACTAACATCATGTTTAGAACAGTTACAGAGAAATCTCTCAAAATATTACTGTCAAAAAACAAAATGTTTTTTTGATTCTGTCCCAATATACTGCAAAGGACAGTGCCATTATCAACACAACATTTCTTGATGATTGATGACTGCGAGAAGACTTGTGACCCACTCCAGAGTTCTTTCAGATATTAAATAATGTTATCTTCTCTAGGTGTGTACAAGTTGCGAGGACAACGCTGGAACTATAGGCTTCTGTGTGGAATGTGGAGAATGGCTTTGTAAGACCTGCGTGGAGGCCCACCAGAGGGTCAAAATTACCAAGGACCACAAAATTCGCACAAAGGAGGATGCTGATGCCTCTGGTAAGATGGGTGACCTTCAAAGTGAAGGGCAGGACAATATTAACTGTAGAAAAGACTGCTAAAGCCTGAATAGGACAAAATGTAGTTTAAGTACTGTGCATGGAGTGCTGATAGGTTGTTGCCATGGTAACTATGCTGCAGAGTCTTGTTGCTTAGATGGTACCTTCAGCTAGGGAGACCATGCATCCTGAAGCTATAACCAGGGTTTTTTAATCCTTTTTTCCTGTCTGTTGGAAACTGTCATAACTACTTAAAACTCAACTTTGTTTATTGTGTTTTCGCAGAGTCTGTTTGTACGTCAGGACAGAGACCTGTTTTCTGTCCCATTCACAAGCAGGAGCCATTGAAGCTCTACTGTGAGACCTGTGACACTTTAACGTGTAGGGACTGCCAGCTGCAAGAGCACAAGGAGCACAGGTAATGAAGCCTTTATCTACAGTTAGCATAGACTTTACATTTCTGGTGACAGTATGCCATAGCACACAATAGGATTTGAATTGATTGCCTACCACAAAGGCACCTGTTGAGCTCATGAAACATACGTCAAATTTCAACCTGCCATACATATCATTACAACAGCTTTACACAAGTAACGTTAGTCATCTCTTTGGTAAAGGTTATAAAAGGTCAGCAAGTTTATTTAATAATTGTGTGGCTTATGATCACATGGGGTAAGACTATTGAGATACAGATATATCTATCTATATGGATATAGATAAATGTATATCAATCTGCGGGTATATGCAGGTTTATATATATAATTAAGATAATGCACAGCTCCAATGCCTCAGGCAGGACGTGACCTATCTCTAGGCGACGTGCATAGCAGCCGAATGATATTACATCTCTGCTATCTTAAACCGGTGTAGCAGCCATGCTCCCCCTTCTCAAAGTATTATAACAAGTCGCCGGCAAAATAGAAGATTGTGGTCAGAAGAAAAGAAAAGGCGGAGCAGAGAGGGAGAGAATTAGGGAGAGAAAACCTGTTCACCAAGAAGGGACCAGGTCAGTCAAGTGACACTCGCATTGTACAGCAGAAAAGGACTGTGGTCAAGCCAGCCTCCACTTCTGAAACAGGTGGTCAAAAAAATGTCTCAATTTCTCATTAGTACTGTGTGACTAATACTCAAAACCTATAGCGAAGAAAAACTTTAATTCAAGCAACAAAATAACAGAGACTTTCCACAGACTAATTTTTACTTCACAAAGTTCACCACCTTAGATTGTTCATTCAAAAGACGGCAAAGGGCAGTGAGGTATCGTGCTGCCTGCTTGTTTACTAGTCTGAAAACCGTTACATCAACAAATTGGGTTAGCCTACAAAATTAGAGGTCTGGTGCTTTGCGTGAAAAGGGTTGCCTGAGAAGGAGTCAAATTTCGTATTGTCCCAGTCCTACCATGGCATGGACCCAGGGACCCCGTGACCCAGGACAGCTCAACTGCCAAAGCCAGAGGGCGCACAGCCCAGCCTCAGCGCCACCCAGCACAGACACCCAGGGAGCCCTGCACAGCTCCACTAAGTCTGTTAACTGTGTTTATTTTGGTTCTTTTCATACATGTTTAAACCGTTAAAAATGTATTTTTAACGTTTTTAACAGCTCTGTCAGTGATTTACTGCACCACTTGGTGTCTCTATCATTCACACTGCACACTGCCAACCAAATCGAGTCTAACAGAGCGTGCCCTGCCATCTCCTCCAGCTCTCAATACATGGCCTAATTCACAAAATCTGTTGTTTTTACCCAGTTGGAGTTCACACGTGTCCGGTGACGGTGTTTGTTTGTGCTAGTGTCGGAATTAAGAAAAGTATTGACCATTATGTGTTGATATTGTTGCGTCATTTCAAGCAAATCTACGTTTAAACTGTAGTGGGTCAGAGACATCAGCTGAGTGGGTGTTAGTGAGAGAAGAGAGAGAGGCGAAAGAAAGAGCGCGAGCAGAGAGTGCACAGCTAGAAAGATTTTAATCATTTAACAAAAGTATCGATCAGTATGTGATGATCAGTGTTGCCATTTGGTGTTATTTTAAACTGTGTGCGTGTGTGATTTAAAAGTGCAATTGAAAGGGTCTCATGTCCAATTTGTGAACTGTTAATAGCCTGTAGAAACAGTGTTTAGTTTTAAGTTTTGTTTAGCATAAGTCAAATCATGGTTTGTCATTTTGTTTAATATTGTTGAAGTCTATTAGAGTGTCTCTTCTGTTCTCAGGTACCAGTTCCTCGAGGAAGCTTTCCAGAACCAGAAAGGCATCATTGAGACCAGTATAGCCAAGCTCCAGGAAAAGAAAAACTACGTCCATTACTCTGTTTCTCAGGTGCAAAGCAGGTGCGACTTTGTCATCTCCACATTTTTCTCCACTGCAACTCACTGAGACAGTTTCTGTATCTTAGTACACTCTGTTTTTTTTCATCCAGGTTAAAAGAGCTGAATGAGACACACAGGAAGGTTGAGCATGAAATCAAAATTGCAGTGTTTACTCTTATAAATGAGATCAACAAGAAGGGCAAGTCCTTGCTGCAGCAGCTGGAGGTAAGAGAATATTCATGACAGTCATTTTCACCAAGAAGGTCACTGTAAGAAGATAATTGACAAATGTTTTGTATAGTTCTCGTGTCTGGATTCTCTTGAATGTATCTATACATACAAGTACCATGATACATAATTATTAGAATGTCTCCTGCTTTTCAACTACTTCAAATTTGTACCTGCAATCTCTGAAACCAGTTCATATAATGTTGTATGATTCCCTTGCTTCCCATTCGCTGTAATCCTTTTAATTTATTATTGTTTGCTAGGATCTATATGAACTTCTGTAGAAACCCAAACTCCCCATCAGAATCATTGAATATTCCCCAAATTATCTAATTCATCTTGTATTTAACCTATGCCAACATTTTTATCAAACTGTTTAACACTGGTGTTAAAAGTTCTTTCAGTAGCAGACTCCTAACCAAAAATATTCTCCTTTTTTGTCTAGAGTGTATCCAAAGAGCGCACTATGAGGCTTATGGGTCAGCATAAGGATACCACTCAGCTTGCCCAGCAGATCAACCATGTGCTCAACTTCTGCCATTGGGCGATCACAACTGGCAGCAGCACAGCGCTGCTTTACAGCAAGAGGCTGGTAGGTTTTACATTAGCTCCAGATGCTTTGCGTGTACTCAGAACAAAACGGCGTTTGCATCAGAGATACAAGAAGATTGGTTTGCGACCAAAGACGCACTGAATATGGCCATAGTTGAGGGTTCCCATGGCTCCTCGAACATGTGTGGATTTGAAAGGTTAATCAAAGCTTGAAATGAAAAGCGTTTGAATCTTTTAAAACTTTTTTTACAAAACGTTTGAAAATAGGTCTCATGCTGTTTCTCTTCAACTTGTAGGAGTCCATCAAAGTAACATTACAAAACATTCAAGTCTCTCCCTTTTTAGCATCTGTAAAGTAATTCTTGATGTTCAAATTCGTAGTGGTGTAAAAGTAATAAATCTTGATCCCTGTTTCAAACTATGATGCTTTGGATCCTTGAATTGTAGCAGTTTGATTCTGAAAAATCCTCAAAGTCCTTGAGGTCAATGTTTAGGAGGTTGTGGGAATGCTGATAGTTCGGCTACAAATTTTATTGTATGTGTTTTATTATTTTATTTGAATATTTTATAAGAAGTGACTGGAGTTTTAACTGCATGCGACCTATCTGTGAGATGTGGCGTGGTGGATGGTATTATTCTGCCTTGTAAGTTTGCGTCTAGCAGCAAAGCACACAGCATTTAGTTTGGAGTATTCTGCTGGCCCAACCTTTTTGAGATTTATTAGAATAGTTGCAAAACCAGCTTTTCCCCCCACATTATGTGGACATTGGCGCAAACAAGGGAAGCTTCTGCCACGTGTATTCAACTACTTACCACAAGGCAGGCAGCAAATTAGATAACTGAGATAACTTTATTTTTGGATTGTAATGTTTTTTTAAAGGGCAAGTTGACAAATGTTTTTTTTGTTGCCCTGATGTAGCCAGGCATACTAACCTAAGAACATTTATATGTTTTTGTGTGTATGTAGATACTGTTCCAGCTTCGACAGCTCTTCAAAGCTCGACTGGAGCCAGCACCACAGGCCAATGGAGTTGTGCGCTTCTTCTGTGACCCCACCTTCTGGGCCAAAAATGTGGTGAATCTAGGTGAGATTGCAACCAGGAGACTGACTCAAGAAATACAAATGTCCATCACTGAATATCGATTACAGACACATTTGCTTTTCAGACCCCTTTAGCAACGTTCTTCTCCACAAAATAGCAACTAGTGATAAAACTAGAAGCTGCGGGACAGACCGAAAGCAAAAGGAATATTTCATACCTGGTCTTCTTTTAACTTTAGGTAATTTGGTCATTGAGAAACCGCCTCCATCAGCGCAACCGCCCAATGTGTTGGTAGGAGCACCGCCTATTTCACCAGGCCACAGTCATCCCACCAAACACCCAGGACAGATCAACCTGGCCCAGCTCCGGTTGCAGCACATGCAGCAGGCAGCCTATGCACAGCAGAAGCAGCACCACCAGCACCACCAACAGCATCAAGCGCAACAACAGCAGCAGCAGCAACAGCAACAGCATCAACAACAGCATCAACAACAACATCAACAACAGCAGCAGCAGCAGCAGCACCAACAGCAGATCCAACAACAGATGCGCATTGCCTCCCAAATGTCCCAGCAGCACCCCAGACAGGCCGGTCCACCCATGGCTCAGCAGCAGGTACGAACCGAGAAAGAAAGTGATGATCTGTATTCCAATCGATAACACAGGTGATAGGCCATATTGACATGTCATAGTGGGGAAAGCACAGGGCTTACTGATAATAATAATGGGTCCCAGTAATTAATTTCATTATTTTCATCTGTGCTTTTCCTACCGTCATGACATTCAAAATGTCTGCTGTGACTAAGGCTTATTGAAGCTTACCTTAATATTAGTCTTAATCCTACTGACTATTATTATGAAAATTATTGCTTTGGTTAATATTATTAGTAGTATTATTATAAATAGTGCAGTACCCATCGTAAACCTGCTTGTTTGGAATGGGTTATTTGCTTGGTCTGTGTAAATGCTCTGGAGCTAGTTAAGAATTATTCCTTGTGATTAGTGAGTCCTATGGTGCATAAGTGTGATGGTTTGACATGGAAATGACCTTGTACAAGATTACAATTTTTAATAAAGGAGCAGTGAGATGATTTGGTGATAGACTTAATCCAAGTCTTTGAAAAAACAATTATATATTTTGTTCCCATGTTTGTATCACACCTTTCGATATTTACCAACTGTTTGTATGTATGATTTTTTAACAGCCTCCAAGGCTCATTAGTATGCAGCAGCTACCAAGAGGGCCCGGGGGAATGAACGGTGGACCAGGTTCCCCAATGTACCCTTCCTCCCACCACATGCGTCTACCGGGTCCACCCCAGGGCCGAATGCCCACAGCCCAGCCGAGACTCAACGGACAGCAGTATCCCCCCATGATGCAGCCTCAGCTACAGCGACAGGTCAGTACAATCACCCTGATCTCACAATGTGGAAATTATGTCACTTTGGTCTTTTATAGCATATTGTGACTGGTTTATTAGGAATGCCTTTGTGTGTTTGTAACACATTCAATGCTGCAACTGTTGGATTAACTAAAACTGCGTTGATTTGTTAAAAGGTTGTTAAACCCAAAATGTAATTTCAAGTGTGATAGCAGTTAAAGTGTTACAGACAGGAATATAGGAATGCCAAATATAATGTTGAGGCCAAAAATAGACCCAACAGAGAGCACTAACCAGTACATTTTTAATTTAAGACTTTATTTTTTACATTGAAGTGAAAATAGAGTAATATAGAGGACTGTATGTGAAATGAGAAGATGTATGTTCTTAAAAAGGTTGGTGCTGATTCTGACTTTTCATAGTACTTAGGTCAGAGGTGCCAGTATTACAATCAAAGCACTGAATTATCGTGAAAGTTATTTGTATGAGCATCATATACAAATACAAAAATAACCAATGAAATGGTTGAGAGTGGAATTGACCTTTTCATGTCTTTGTGTCGACTTTGATCAAAGGCCTGTAAGCTTTCTTGATAGGTTAATTTCTGCCAGTTATTGTCCCTTTCCACCACTGGAAATTACTCATGGTTTATCGCTTTTTTTATGACAATAATGACAATTTTAAAAAAAAACTGCAACAATGTGAAAGGGTTGGATGCTCCCTCGGCCTAGAAGGGTTTTATAGCAAGTTTCAACTCATTTTCATCTAAGGATAGTGGAGGATTTTAACTGCTCAAAACATATCTCTGAGGCTGGTAGAGACACTAGAGTGAAAGTTAGACTTTGACTCACTTAATAGTAAAAAACACAACTACAAATATGTGCTAATCTTTCCAGAATTAGCCTGTCTACAAAAAAGAAAACATTAGCATTGTTCTGTTTTAATTTTACATTCTGCTGGATGACAAAATATTGTTAGAAGTATTTGCCCTTGATGTGATCACTCCTTCTGGGTCAATTGTAATCAGTGCTGTCTTTATTCTCTGAGCTTCAACTTTAACTTGATTTAAATGTAAATGCTTTGGTCCAGTTTGTTTGATAATTTTCAGGATTAGGTAGAATAATGTACATCAGTTGAAAGAGTAAATGCATTCTTAATTTGATTAATATTTATATATATTTATGGCAGGATTGTAATATGTTTTGGACCATGAGTCAATTGATATGTTTCCATATTCAATTTTTTTTTAATTTCAAATTTACAAATGGCAGTTTAGCTTATCTGAACTTCCATAAACAAAATGCAAGTGAGCAAACTATTACAACGGTGTTTAACCTTAACAGACCTGTTTTTACTTTTCTCAGTCAGAACAGATGCTCATTTGTTTACGGTTTCCTTGGTTTAGCTTAACACTGCCTCACCAACATAGCTAGACATACAGTACATCTGGTTATTTTTTCTCAAGTCAATTATTGTGTACAATATTAACATGTACATTCATTGCCTGCATACAAGACTAGGATAGAGAAACTCCAGATATCCAGCCCCTTTTTCTTTGTGTCCAGATGTCTATAGAATCTGAGATGAGCCACCCAAGGTTTCGTTTCTTACTACAATCAGGGGTTTGGCACCTTTTTTCCTACCTTGTCATTGTTGTGTCTTGTGCAGCATGTGTTGTCACCCAAATGCATGATCATGCAAAAATGTTGTTTTTCACAACAAAGTGTTTTTAGTTTTTCAATTGAGCGAGTGACCAACCTCATTGTTTCCTGTCCTCTGTTCTTTTATACCCTTTCTTTTTCTTTCTTCTCTTCTGTCTTTATCCTTCCCTCCCCCGTTTCTTCCTCCATCCCTCACTCCCCTTTTCTGTGCAGCATTCCAACCCAGGCCACGCAGGATCTTTCCCGGTGGCGTCCCTCCATAATGCCAACCCCACAAGTCCAACCAGTGCCAGTATGGCTGGTGCCCATGCTCACCGAGGGCCTGCCAGTCCCGTCATAGGCCCCATCGAGCTCATTCCCTCCGTTACAAATCCTGAGAACCTGCCCTGCCTACCTGAGATCCCGCCCATTCAGGTGCGCACATTCTTAACATGTTTGTTTCAACCACAATTCTTCATCTGCCAGTTTTAGTATTTTATCGGCCAAATCAATCTTTAAATGTCAGTGAAAGCCAGACATTTAAAATGCTCAATATATTTTAGAAAAAATTAGAAACTTTAACTGTATTTCTTCAAAATATTACATAGTCATTCCTTTTTCACATCAGACAATATGGCTTAAACTGGTGTTACTGATAATATTAACCATAGCTCTGTTCAGTTCAAGTAGAAGACATAACCGTGACGTAACTGTGACAGTGAACCAGCAAGTGAAATACCAGGACCCTAAAATGTAATTCAGCCTGCATGTATTTGTTTGATATTTACACCTGTGCTATTCTTACTGCGTCATGTCAAAATATCTGCCAAAATTAAAAAGGCTGGTGTTATAATGAATAACTGAACGTGAATGAAAAGGAAACAGGGATTTTATAGAAATGTCTAAAATGTGCCATAGTTATGAGGAAAGATCTACAAGTCTCTACAAGATCTACTCAGAAGTCTTACGTCACACAACCACAATTGTCTTTCCTTGGCTGAGAATCGAGTCTTCATTGAATCTGTTATTCCCTTTGATCGCCTTGAGTCACAGCTGATATTTTCCCATTACTTTTCTTCTCCGGCTCTATTAGCTAGAGGATGCCGGTTCTAGCAACCTCGGAAACCTCCTGTCTCGCTACATCACAGCCAGCACACAGCACCAGCTGGGCTCAGTAGACATGAATCCCTCACCTGTACTGTCTACACACTCTCCTGGATCTTCAGGTACACTCATATTCTCATCTAAAAATGTTCTATCATTTTCTGCTTGCTAAAGGTGTCCTAATCAGATTCTTGATAACATCACAGGCTTTATGTAGCCATGTCACACAGCATTCTCAGTCTCACTCAGTCACTCTCAGTGCTCTGCGTTGCTGATGGCTCTGACTGTAAAATACTGTCACTCTACTAATAAATTAGAACATTTCTAGTTTTCTTTCTTAACGTCTCTTTGTCTTTCTTTCTGTCAGTCAACCGCTCCTATGATCAATTTCAAACTTGGTGGGTGTATTTTGTGGAAGCCAGGAAGTGTAGTGTTTACTGTGAAATGCTTTGGATGAGCGGTTTTCGAGAACCTGACCCTAACCCCCGTTTATTATGAAACCCTTTGGTGATGGGGTGACATCATCAGTGATGTTATGACGGGGTTTTTTCAGACTATCCTCTGTCGTGATGGGGATCAATTGGAAGTGATTACTGCTGCTGTATCATCTGTTTCCTGTCTCATCTCGGTTTGCAGGTCTGTCCAATGCCCACACACCAGCACGACCTTCAAGCACATCCAGCACAGGGAGCCGAGGCAGGTAAGAATATAAGATGGAAGCAAAACTCCCTGTTTAAACTTTTAGTAAATATTAACACAGCAGAGTCCACTTACGCATTAGTCAAAATCTTTAGGCTTACAGTAGAGATGTTTGCCCTGTGCTTGATAGGGACTGGAGTCACTGCTGTCTAACTGAACTAAATCATGATAAGCAGTTCATTGGTTTAATGTTAATTTAATGATTGATGATTTTCTCCATTATTTGTTTTTGCGTCTATTTAAGCTGTAGCTCTGCAGGGAGGGCAGGGCCAGGCACCGGAGCTGCCGCCGACCAGGTGAGGGTGAAGCAGGAGCCGGGTACCGAAGAAAGCTACACTTGTCCATCTTCTTCTCTGAAAACAGAGCGCAGCAAAGAGGGCGGGAGGAGCGCCTGCATGGTAGGAACACTATTCTTCATCCAGTAGATAAAAACTGGAAAGATGTCATCATCTGCCTGCAGCTGGTTACCTGTACTTCATGGTGCTGATGGTCAGATCAAAATGTTAAACCTTGTAACACGGTGACATGCCTTGAATGGTGGTAAATGCATAATAACAGTAGATCTTTAAATACATATCAAAGTCAGTGTTTGGCTCCTATGTCTTCATTTTACATTTGACTGCATTCAGTTCGACTTTTTACTAAGTAAAATATGTGAAAATAAGAATACAATGGAAAGATTATCACACCAAGTTAAAAGTAGTTCATATTTTTGTGTGTTTTCCCCAGATGAGCAGTCCTGAGGACAGCCCCCTCCCTCCATTAGGACTCGCAGTCCAAGAGACCTTCAAGTCGCTGGAGGACCTCATCAAAACAGAACCCCAGTCTGAGAAACCTTGCTCTGAAACGAATGGCTCCTATGCAGCCACATCATCCTCTTCCACTTACACTATGACCTCCACTACCTCATTCCCTGAGAACAACAGCAAGGCAGGCCTTCCGCTCACTAATGGAAATGGAGCCAAGATAACGGATAGCAAGGAGAGCACAGCGTCTACTGGAACAGGCAATCCTGCTGGGAAAGAGGATGATCCCAATGAAGACTGGTGTGCTGTTTGTATCAACGGTGGTGACCTGCTGTGCTGCGACCACTGTCCCAAAGTGTTTCACATGAAATGCCATGTACCCACCATAAAAATCTTCCCAAAGTAAGTGCTCTCCCAGCAGCTTTTTTTTTTTCTGAAGCTAGTAAAGTCTGGCTGTGGAACTCTCATAAAACTCACACACATTGCGATGACCTGACTTGGGAACGGTATCATGTGGGGACACGCACTGCAAGACACAAATTCAAAAAAACATCAGGGCAAAATTTAAAAAGAGAAACCGAAAGACAGGAGCAAGAGTAAAACCAGAACATGTCTTAAAAAATAAACAAAGTTGATGCCTCCTTTGGAGAACAGCTCGCAGTGCAGTTCTTCTTCAGTGCCTGTTCAACATTATTCCCAAAGGTGTGTGGCATTGTAACAAAACATTTCCTGATGGGCATATTGGATTCTATATCACCGGTGATGTCACTGTGATTTCATTGAAGTCCATGATGATGTCAAACTTGTGACATCCAACAAATTGCATTTTTAAAATTAATTTGGGATTCGGGGTCTAGACAACACACTCTTTTATTCTGAATGTTCTCGAAACATTTAGCCTTGGCTGCCCATGGTTGACACAGCATATTAAAGGTTAGAGAAAATGTGATTGTGACAAAATGTTCTTGATGTGATTTTTGTGTCTCAGGGGCGACTTCCTCTGCACTTTTTGCCGGAGCCTATCGAGCCCCGAGATTGACTACTGTGATGACAGCAAGAAAATTCAAGGCGAGCAGAACCTGAATCCCCAGGACCAAAGGGTCAGTACATCCACCATTTCCTCAGAGAACCTCATTGTGATATGTACGGAGCCGCTAATTCTCTCTCTTCCTCTCTGTGCAGAGATGTGAGCGCCTCCTGCTGTACATCTTCTGTCATGAGCTCAGCGTTGGCTTTAGGGAACCTGTTCCTAGCTCTGTAAGTGACTCATCACCACACAAACACACACATACACACACAAACACACACACACAGGTGCACAGTTCAGCCTGTCTTCCTATCAGTTGACTGACCATCATTCCACTTTCTCATTCCTGATTGTATGAAAAGACATGTTTGGTGGTTGCCATCTGGCTTCTCAAACCAAAAACTAGAATGGTACTCGTACCCCGTCCAAGAGTGTTTGTGTAATGCTGCTAAGTAACAGACAAACAAACAAACACTGAAGAAAACGTAATCTTATTGGTGCAGGTAAGAAATTAAACTTATTTTAGACAACTTTTTTGGAAATTAGTTTTATTATAGTTAATACATTTTGCAAACCAGAAAAAAATGTGAAATACACAAACCTGAAAGTACCTCAATTGCATTCTATGCGCTGATATTGTTTAATTTAGTGTATTGCATAATGTGTAATTTTCTATGTGATTAATAATTTATTAGTTAGCTCTCGGTAGCCTAGTTTTATTTTATGAGCTCATAACATCCCCGAGACATGCTTTTAATGAAACGCAATACCAGTGAAAATGACTTCATAAAAGCCTGCACGTTGACAAATTAGTGAGCTGTCAACCACGATCACGTTAATGAGTTTTCAAAGGACTTTGTGTTGTGGGGGGAACACGCCATGTGGCTGCACCATTTCCTCTTCAGTTACACCTGGGGGCTATTTTTTTTTACTCTCCCCTCATCTTTATGCCACAAATATCAAGCTACCAAAGAAGGGCAGAAATACCAAAGAGAAATCATCTTAAGTGATCAAGTGACTCTTCCAGGGCCACCTCACTCTGCTGATGTTAGAAACTGTTGTAATATTACCAGGATCTCCAAAGCTCCCAAACTTAAAGAGCTTCCTCTCAGCAGATAAGTTCTTGACAACACTATCAGTTGAACTCATGGTTGCACAATAACAAGTTATTATACATTTTGGAGTGGTTCATAACTATTTAACCTTTTGGGATATTTAATATCGTTTTAATGTGTGGTTTATGTGAGCCACTCTCAAAGGCTGTACCAATGTGTGGCTATAAGCTCATTATGGATATGAAAGTAGCCTGAGTTTTAAATTAATTTCATGTTAAAACCCAAACATCCACTACCCAGTATTAAAACTAGATTTTTTTCGTCACTTACTTCTCTGGTCAGGCCTCTGTATCTCAGAATGAAGATGTGTGCCAACCTACAGCTCAGTTACACATCATGATGCTGTACCCTTTATAAAATAAGTTCTGACGGATGGACTTAATTAATCTGGGTGTATTGTTGTTGTGGACGATGTTTTTTAAGGGACTGTAACTGATCAAACCAGTTACCAACTGTCTTGCGAGACCTGTCAACACTAGAGCCTCAGCCAGATTTAATTGCTATTTATCCTTTTTACAACCAGTGAGTAATGCATACCACCACATGTGGTGTCCTGATAGGGACCAAAAAGATCTTCTATTTTCCAGGTTTTACTTTAGAGCTGATCCATGCTTTCTCTGTTGTTTTACACAAACTACAAGCTCCACTTCCTTCCACCTCTCATGTTCACAGCAAATAGAAACTTTTTCACAATCCTCTGAAATGGTGGAAGTTGTTTTCTAATCCACTTTTGTTTCATGTAGGTGCCCAATTACTACAAGATTATCAAGCATCCCATGGACCTGAAGAAGGCGAAGAAGAAGCTGCAGTTACGAAGCTCCGAGTACTACAATTCCATTCTGGAGTTTGTGTCCGATATGCGCCTTATCTTCAACAACTGTGCAAATTACAATGAGGTGAGCAGCATGAGTGTTTCGCCTGCTTTGGGGAATGACATCTGCTTGTGTCTGTGCATGTTGTCAATGGTTAGATTGGTATGGGTTGAATTTTAAACAGCGTACAGCATATTCAAACATATAGACTGAATACTTTGACCATTATCTTATTCAAGAACAAAAAGACTTATACATAAGCTCTTTAGTTGATAATTCATTGACGAAAACACATTACTGTTAGGTATTATGTATATTCTCCGTAAAGTCAAAGTTGTCCAATACATTAGTCTAACCTTAATGTGAAGATTGAAAAAGGGAACTGGGAAGTTGTGCATTCAGCCTGCATTGTGCTTTAACTTTTATTAACACTGGCTGTTGGAGGATGTTTTCTTACACTGGCTCCAGGAACACTGTCTGAACCCTGTTAACACTGTCAGCATCACTGTGATATATCACAAGTTTGTTTTTAATGGATGGCTGTTGTCACTAATTTTGAAGTTGTGTTATTTTTGTTGACTCTTCACAATGGGGTGTTGGCTGTGTGGGTATCAGTTAAAGTGCTTATGAAACCATGTACCCACACACATGTTCACTGTGTATGCACATGTATCATACTTGAAAACCACATGGGGGAGCTGCTATTTTTTATCAAGGAGATTTACAGTCTTAAAGACCCAGTGACTTCTTTCGGCTGATAGTTATCGTAAAGGAACAGAGCTTCAAAGGATCCCCTCACTCTACATATGTTGTTGTTATGCAAACCAAATTAACAGCAAGTAGGGTCTCAACTTGACAGGGATTCTAGTAATGTTAGATGTATCAATTGATGCATGAGTTAACAATATAGTGAAAGACTATTCAGCTGCACATTGTCATTGTAATGTGATTAGATTACATGAACTTCAAAGTAAGTAGTTAGTCATGACTGGCGGAGTAGTAGTAGTAGTTTTAGGTAGTAATTTAGAGCCCAGCCCATGGAAACACATGTCCAGACTTTTAAGATTGATTTAAGCTCTTTGAATTCATTCTTGTCACATAATGCAAAATTTGTAGGATTAAATAATTATTTAATCTATAACAAAACGTGGCATTATCATATATATATATATATAAACCGTAGAGTAGTGTAACCTAAGAATGAGCCCTTCATATCTATATCGAGAGTGATTCCTCCTTCATCTGAGTCCGCCCAATCCACTGCCATGTTTCTACAGTAGGCCCGACAGGACAAACCAGATACTGTTTCTAGAGAGGCCCTTTCACCTTTTTACATACACACATGGAAAGACAGGGTGAGGGAAGGGGTGTTCAGTTGGTTGCAATCTGAATTCTTACCACTAGGTGGCACTAAATTGTACGCATTATACATATAAGGATTTTTTTCTAAGGGTGAAGAAGTAAGGATGTAGAGTGTTGTAGAAGAGCTCAAAAAGCAGAGGCAGATTGTATAATCTCCAATATGAATAAATAATCCATGATAAATTCTGTTTATTATATCACTGGTAAAGATAACATTCTTAATCCATAATATCAAATAATAAGCTTGAAAGAGTGACTTGTGGTAAAACAGGGAATTAGTCCGTTCCAGAAAGTGCACTAAATGAACCATCATATAGATGGTGCTGTAGTAAATGTACTGCAGAATAATGATAGTCTAATAAACTCTTGATGACCTGATATTATTACATTTGAGCCTTTAGTGTCCCTCAGCCTGCAGGACTGTATGGACCTTTACTCGCTGTTAACTTGTGCAGTAACGACTTTGTGATTCACACATCGTAGGCCCGAGCACAGTAGGCTGTAGCAGATTTCTGGTCTTATCAAATAACCTGCCTGTGCTGTGAACTCTTTTCTTCCCCCTGCTGCTTCACTGTCTTTGTTGTAATGTCATTGCCCTTTTTTAGATGTCTCGAATAATCCAGGTTTATGATGAGGAGAAACAGATTAATAACCAGGTAAGCCGTTTCAAATAGAGCACAGATGCATTGTCTCGTCCCACTGAGGCTCCAAGAAGCATTTTACTCTTCATCCTAGAGAGATTACAGAATCCATGAGCATCAGATTTGGGCACTCAAACAGTTTCAAACTGAAAAAATATATTTACAAAACTGGCTCCAAATATGGATTTGACAGATTACAGGGGGTTTAGAGATTCTGGAATAGCCTTAAATGTCTCCATCTTAATGTCTCATTTGGTTAAATTTACTTTAGCAGAAAATGTATCAGATTCATTGTGAGGGAGGGATCACATGAGCTATTAGGGATTTATCAATTCTGTATCAAAGATTGAAACTGCGACAAGACGGAAGCACTATACCCCAACTCCCTGCCACTCTTACAGATGCAGTCTGTTGAGCTCTCATTTCTTTACTATTATAACAAACATATTTTTTCATATTACTCAAGACTTGTTCAAGTAATGTCACAGCAAGCTTTATACATAGTAAATATAACATAGTACTACTTTTTTGTCTGTTCATGTTGAAGTGATCACATCTGCGGGAAAAGTTACATCATTTCAAATAGCTCAACGATGTTGTCTATCTTGCTGAAGACACTCGGGAGAAAAGCGTAAACAACTTTCCTATCGAGTAAAATCTTCAGGGTAGTTTTGTCTTCTTCATTCAATTGAAGGATCCATTATCAATTCATAGATCCAGATATTGATATTTTTGTCACTAGTTGATCAATTTAGATAAACCGTACATTAATGTTATGGCTTTTTGCTCAGTTCCTGATTAAATCCATGATACTATTAATAATACACCAGGTATAAAAGAGCACTTGGTCACAAGTTTTCTGCAAATGTCTTTCATATCCAAGCAAAATTGTATTGTAACTCAAATATCCCGAAGCAAATCAATATTGAATCAAATTGGAAATTGAATCGAGATCTTGTGATTTGGAAATAAATTGATTTAGTAAATTATTTGAGATACAGGATTCTATTTTTACAACCCCTCACAGTATTTTGTTCATTTAAGTTCAGAGAGTCATAAGCAAACAGCTGCACAGTGGCCTCAGTGTAGACTTTGTTTTGATGTAACATGTTTTTCAAGAGTTTATCTTCATATGAGTGAACTCCTGGGTTTGGGGCTGGTTTCCGGCTGGTTTTAATCTTGATTCTAGGAAATTGGCTTTGAAATCATTTAGTGCCAGTAGAGTTAAGATGGGTCATCCCCTTATAGGGAAGGTGGTGGGTGTTGAAAGGAGATCACCAAGTTAATCTGACAACAGAAAATCTGTTTAAATTCAGAGTTTTTAGTTAATTGCTTTCTATAAACTAGGGAAGTCAGTGGGAGTTGGCTGGGCTTCTAGGTTTTTCTTCACAGGAGTGTTTTAATGTCAGTGGTATTCAAATAATCTGAGTAGCATTAAAGCTTTGCACTTAATTCAGTTCTTCCCTGAAACCTGAAATTTGTTCTCAGTATCGTAAATTAGCTTGGCTGAAATTTTGCCACTTAACTGTGAACTGTGTAAATGCTTCCTGGAACCACAGTGGGACAGGGAGGCAGGACATCTCTGCTCTGTACAACCAGGTTGAGCCGCGGCCACCCTGCTGCCAGGAGTCTTAACCACATCTAATTTATCTCCTCATTGTCCTGTTTGTCCTCCCTGCTTCCCCCCCTTTCCTTCCTCCTCCCACTGTATCGTGCTCTCACACCCGCTCCCTCCATATTGCTCTCCCTTCTCCTCCTCATCTGGCAGGTGGGATCAGAGATGGCGATCTCCGGGAAGGCGGTGGCTCTGTACTTCGAGGAGAAGCTGCAAGAGATGTTTCCGGGGGAGAACTTCCCAGAAGTGCCCGAGCCAGATCCCCAAGATGAAAAGGAAAAGGAAGCGGAGAAAGAGAAAGAGAAGGAGATGGAGGTAGAGAAGGAAAAGGAAAAGGAAAAGGAAAAGGAGAAGGAGAAGGAGAAGGAGAAGGAGGACAATGACACAGACGACGATGATGAGGACTTCATACAGCCCAGACGCAAGCGATTAAAAACTGATGAGAAAGTGTTGCACATCAAGTGAGAACCAACCAATTCAAAAACAAGAGAGGTGAAAAACTGTCTTCCTTGTGTCCTCCCACTTTTCCATTGTTTGATGCAGCAAACAAAAAGGACGATTCGCTGTATAAGCCGCTTGGTTTATCTGATCCTTGCCTTTGAAAGAAATATCAACTACACATGAAGTCTGCCTTCATCAGAACTCTTAAGGACAAAAACATAGAGGAGCTGAATTCCCTCCTTAGACACTTGACTCGCCTGTACAGATTTTGAAGTATGACTTGTTTTGCAGTAGTTAACGATTTGTCTTTTTTCTTTTCTATCATCCATTTCATTTGTAGATTTGTTGTGACAATTGCGTTATGAAAAATTGAAACCCTGTGTTCTGTTTAATGTATTATATATATCCTTTGACATGAAACCTATTGAGTATTTGTATGACTTTGTGGAAGAACTATGTAAATAAGAGAATCTTAACCACTGAAGCTACAGTATAGATGTTTGGGTGCGTCATCAATAAAACCTGTTCTTGAAATATATCAAAGAAAATGTGTGGCGTGAAGTAGGTTCGGGGTTTCCAGGGAGAAGGTCGCCTCAACAAACATGTTCTCACACATTCCTCCTGGTATCTGACCATGTGGAAAGCTCTGATTGATCAGGCTGTCTGAAATATCAACAAACCTATAAATTGATTTGTTTATTTTGTTTGAATATGGCGAAGTTATCCAAGCACTAGGATACAGTTTGATTTTTGGGAGGGATTTTTCCTTAAATTTACTTTAACCATTCAGTCCACTTAAGATTTAATATGGTAATAGTCTCACTGAGCAAGAATCCAGTGAATATACCAGCAAACCCTAAAGAAAGTGGTGTGTTTTAATATGAGGAATCAAGCTATCCAAATATTAAGATGTATTTTGATTTAAGGTTGAATTCTTCCAAACTTTTAATTCATTAAAATGTGTTTGTTTGGAAAAGGTCATGCTCATTCTGAACAGGTATCTATTTAACATTTTATACAAAGTATAGTTTGTCAGTTTGTTTTAGAGTTTTCAAGGATACATTATGTAAGGATGGAACATGTGACAAAAGATAACCCAATATGTTTTGACAAAGATGTGGATAAAGGGGCATGTCAGGATTTTTTTTTTTTTAACTTTCTTTAATAATGCAAAATTAGACTTTTACATTTTCACCAGTTTTCCAGGGAATAACTGTGTAATCAGGCATATTTAGGGGGACTAATATGCGATAGTGTGGAATTTGGTGCAGCTTAAATGATGGGACTGTTGGGCCTTGGTGGAGGAATGCAGATTTCTGCGTGCCGTTATTTTTACCTCAACGAAGGAAGGTTATGTTTTTTCTGTCAGTTACCAAAATCCCACAAAAAAATACTGGAGGGATTACCACCAAACTTGGCAGCAGACAGATCTCGGAAAAACCCATTGGATTTTGGTGTGGCTCTTGATCAGGGGATGGATCCAGGAATTTGTTTCACTTTCTTTAGCTTTGCAAGATGGGATTGTTTCTCAGAGAATAGTGGATCTTGATTAAAATAAAAATGGTATATTTAGGGTGACTGATATTGAGTGTTTCCAATTTGGTGCAGATCCAAATAGAAATCTGGATCAAGTGAATTTGAATGTGGCTTTATAAAGGGACTTTTAGACCTTGGCAGAAGTTTCCACTGCTGAGAGCTATTCTAGTTTAATGCAACTATAGTTGTAGGGAATTGTCATTATAATGTCACAAATAATACCCATGTCCCTGGTTAAAGAACATACTGTATATTCCACTTCATTCTGTGTAAACGTATATGCAGTGCACTGTTTGTGCTCTGTTAGCATTCACCTTGGCTGCTTTCAGCAACAGTACCGTAAGTGCATGAGGAAATTCACAAAAAAATCTAGAAGTCAGCTTACTTGACCACAATCACGTGACAACAGTGGAAACTTGCAGCAAACATGAAAATAAAACTGCAGGAGCTGACGTCGGCGTGTTGATGTGCTGAGTCGTCAGTCTGACTGATGGTCAGCTGACACAGTTTGTTAATCACCTCAGATCTTTTATTGAGTGAAGTCTTCTCTCTCTTTCCCTTTCATCTAAAGTTTGACATTGGATTTGATTGTCTTCTCCAGGTAGGATGTTTACTCTAATTATAATTATAATAATTGTTGTGTGGCAGTAATGGAATCCTGTGTAACTTTCAACAGAGAAGACTGACCTCATAAACTTTTTCTTCTGGGGAAATAGAGACATCACCTTTCTCTCTGCCTATAACTAAAGAAAGGAACAGTTGTCTGCAACGTCTCCGGGTAAGTACATCTGCATATAAGCCTGTGGTTTTAACCCTTATGGACCTGGATATCATATTGTTTTTCACGGCTGCTCACTAAAATCCAAAGCTTGTTGAAGAATGCAGGAGGCCTCAGAACTAATAACTGATTTACCCCGGAGAGCTAAATAACCAGATTTAGCAAGGCTTGTTGATATGTGATGAGAGAACGTGAAAATGTGTGCAAGCTGGAGAATCAGATCTGCACCACTAACTTCTCTCGTTGCTTAAAAAAAAGTTGCGTTAATGTGAAAGCATTTTACGAGCTTGTTCTCAGCATTAATACATATTCTACTATTGGACAGTTTCCACCATGGAATGATGTTTATATAGATCCTCGACTATGTAGAGGAGAAGAAGAATTTTCTTCTCAACCTTCACAGTCTGAACATGTCATCCGAGGGAAAGACTGGGCTGTGATGAATTACATGCTTCAAAAATATTATTATGTCATGATGTCATGGCAGCTTTAACCTCAGAGTCAAAGGCTGTTACTGACTCCTATAATGAACTTGGCAGTTTCATTATTTTCCCAGGCTCCTAGTTACCTACCAGTTCACATCTCTTGCACCTTTAATAAGTGATGATTTTCCCTAACTTGTACCATTGTATTGACTGAGTGATCAATCTGTTACCAGGCAAGGCAGTTATATTTTTAAAGCACATTTCATACGGCAAAGGAAAAGAGATTAAAAAGGAGAGGTTGAGAGATTAAAACAGGTAAGAAAGAAATAAAGAGGATGCATCTGTTTAAAAGTCTTAAATAAGTTGAAGGAAGAAAAGTAATACAAATAAAGATGGTAAAGTACAAATGTTTAAAATGATAAAATTAAAATAGAATAACGACCTTGTAATAAAAACTGCAATGGATGGATAATTCACAAGATCATGCAGCAATTAAAGTATAAAGTAAATAGTTGTCACATGTATTAATCATATATAACATATATATAAATATGAATTGTTAGTTTCATCATTACAGATCCTGTATGATGGAATAATAATACATTAACTGACGTTGTCTCTCCTAATAACCATTAGATTTCAAAAGCAAAATAACTGTTCCTCCCGCCATTGACTGTCTTATTGAATTTACATTGTAATTTCAATTTCAACATTTTTTTTTACAGAATAAATGTACCACTGGCCGTTTGGAAGTGGAGCTTTTATTTTGAAGGCGACTCTGTTTTCCTTTTAGTGACGTTTCAGCGCAGCGGCCAATCAGCTCGCAGCTCCTGATCAGAGCTGTTTATCTGCAGCTTCCGTGTTGTTCCTGTGTGAGTCTGCGGCTGTTCCTCTGTTGTTGTGCTGAGGAGTTCACCGACATGTCAGCAGATATTCAGGCAAGATAAACACGATGCTCCTCTTCTTCTCCTCTCCTCTTCTCCTCTTCTCCTCCTCTGTGTGTACTGCTTTCTACGTGTTGGTCCTGTCCAGCTCCGGACATGTTTTATTCGGTGGCTGTTGTCGGGAGCTTACTTACTGTCTTCATTTGATTTATTCGTCCCTTGCTTTCTGTTGACTTTATTGTCCCTGTGTGAAACGATATGTTTTCCTGTGTAGATAGGCATCCACTCTTAAAGCGACTTAATTCAAACAACCCTGTGTTGATCTAATCAGCGGCTCAATATCTGAGTCTGGACAGAAACCGGCTGTTCTGTTCTGTTGTCCACAACAACCTTTGACCTCGTTTCAACCGTGTGAACTGCGCTGTGTCGGCATCTGTGCGACTAGACACGTTTTGTTGTCATAATAATAACTGATCAAATCAAATGTTGTTTGTATAGCCCATATTCACAAATCAGTTTGCCTGATATGTCTGAACAATGTCTCTGCCCTTAACCCTCGATCCGAGTGAGGACAACTTCCAAAACCCCTTTAACACGGGGAAAGTTAAACGCAGAAATCTGAATTTAAAGAAAGAAAGTAACAGATGAGGATCCCTCTCCCAGGATGTACAGCGGTGCGAGAGATATCTTGCTTCTAACAGAGCGATGGAGAGAGAGAACATTCATTAGGAAAGACAGCGTCTAACATCTGAAGAAAGGTGTATCCGTGTTTAAAGCATTAATGCAAAAAGAGAAGTGGATATTTACCGATGTCTTTCTCTCCTGCAGAGCATGTGGACGGAGCCAGCCCTCACACGGAGTCCCTTTGGATTCGGCGGTCAAGGAAACTTCAGCTCTTTGTGCCCTAATGGCTCCCAGTGGGTTTGGAATGGTCTCGGGGAATGTGCCCAGGATGCCAGGGACATGGCCAGCATCTACCTAGGCCTCCTGTCCATCCTCTGCTTCATGGTGTCTTCTCTTCCGTATGTTTATGGCATCTGTTTCTCAAGGGTAATGATTTTTTATAATCTAAACGTGTGTCTAAGTGTGTAATTTGTGTTGTTGCGATTGCAGACAGTACTACAGCTCGTGCAAAACCGGGAATATGGACAGCGCCCTTTCCATTTGGTTCCTGTTGCTGTGGTTGGGAGGGGACACGTGTAATCTGGTGGGCTCCTTCCTGGCAGACCAGCTTCCACTTCAGGTGACTTGGGATCAAATGTTTGCCTCAGTGTTTTCATCATTATGAACTAGAGCTGCGAGTCAATCTATAACTTTTTTTTTTATCAATAGATTGATCTGTTAAGTGCCAAAAGCAATGAAAACTACTCATCAGAAGTTCTTTAAGGCAGAAATGATATCTTAAGACTAAAGAAGCAAATGTGTGTATTTGATGTTATCAGTAAAGAGGAAAAACACATTGTTGTATTATCAGAGCCTTTACCTGCTAATTAGAATTCATGTGGCCCCAATAACAAAGATTTTCCATGACAAAGACTTTGTGAAGAATATCAAATGTTTCCTTCTTCTCTGATAACGTGTTCTGTGATAACATCTTTCTTCTTCTCTTTCAGACATACACAGCCGTTTATTATGTGTTTGCTGACATACTGATGCTCGCCATGTACTTTTACTACAAGTTAAACAACAGAACGGATGAAAGTGAGTATTTTGCTTTTTTAATTTGTATTTGTTTATTTGCGTTACGGTGCCTTATTTTGGTTCTAGCTCCTTGTGTGGTTTCCTGCTCTTTGTTAAAATGTGGTAAAGGCATGAAAACCCCCACAACTTGCATTTCCCCCTCAATGCTAAAACTGCAGCCACATTCTTTACTGATCCAGCCACCATCACAGCACTGATTATTTCAGTTCTTCTATCTTACACATCTCACATAAATGCTGATGAACAATGGTCCAGCACCAGTCCAGAGAGAGGAAGAGTGTAATCTTGTGATCGCTGTGATGATGTCATCACATGTCTCATGTCGCTGTGGTGTGTGTTGCCTTCACCACCTTTGACACAGTAGCCCCTGTCTGGAGGTCTGTGGGAATGTGCTGAGAGATCTTTCTCAGTATTAACAAATCAACTCCTGTGCCGTCTCTTCTCCAGGAAGGAGGGTTTTGAACGTGGTGGGTGTGGCCTGCGCCCTGGGCGTCACAGCAAACCTCGTCCACCTCCCGGGGCTGGCTGCCCGACAGGAAGTCGTCTCCTCGGGGTTCACAAGTCGCACCTTGCTCTCGACCTCTACCCTGAGCAGTGTCAAGGTGCGTCCTATTCATTTGTTTAATAAGGAACCCATGGAATGAGAATTATTTAGGATTGTTTCCCCTAATCATTTTGTGTCTCTGTCGCTTCAGGTTTTTACCCCCAAAGAGATCATTGGTTTCTCCATTGGCTCAGTGTCATCGGTGCTCTACCTGTGTTCCAGACTTCCTCAGATGTACACTAATGTAAGTATGACAAAGCAGACTCTGCTGCAAACTGTAGACAGACATCGACTGATACTAATACTGATAACATTAATAATGATAATTTTAGCAATTTTAATAATTATAATATTACTTTGCATAACTGTGTCATGCAAAGTTTAATATTTTATGATTACCTTTTTATTTCTGATAACACCTGTTTTATTATCAAACTTATATTATTGAAACCACATCCAATTAAAAAAATTGAAATAGTGAGATTCAGGTAGTTTTGTACGAAGGTAGAGTCTGATATTGGGTCAGGTATCCACGGTTACCCGATGGGTTACAAGTTAAAAAAGTAGATATTTATGACTAAAGATAAGGATAAACTAATATAACGGGTGACAACTTTGAGAATAATATTAAATTATATCAATTATTAAAAGATAGTTGAAAAAAATGAATGTTCACTCATCGTTGACTGACCACTGTGTTGATGGAGGGGTGGGTGAAGTGTTTGAGTCCACAAAACATTTCTGAAGTCTACAGAAGTAAACTTTGTAGCATCCGAATCCGATACAATTGAAGTCAATGTTTACAGAGACTTCAGACATAATAAAACCACAACGAAAAAAAAACATACTGCTCCTGTGGTGTCATCCAAGTGTCAGCAAGCCCGACATTCATATTCGACTCGAAACAGGGTCATTTTCTCTGTGTTTTAAACCTACATGTCCACTGGAAGTGGCTCAGTAAAGAGGGGCCAGACATAGTTTTTCAGAGGGTCTGTGAATGCACCTCGTAGGAATATATCCGAAGACTCTTAGTTTTAAAACACATTGAAAATGACTCTGTTTCGATTTGAATATGAATTTTGCGGACACTTTGATGACACCACACAAAGAATATGGAGGCATGTTGGGTTTTTTCTGTTTTATTACATTTGAAGTGTAGGTCACCATTGACTTTAATTGTATCAGATTCTGCTGCTACAGAGTTTACTTCTGAGACTCCAGATGTGTTTTGCAGTCAAACACTTCACCACCCCCTTCCATTGCCATAGTGGTGAGTAGATAGGGTGCATTTTCCTTTTTTAGGTGAACTATCCCTTTAAAATAAAAAAGCTGTTAAGGCATTACAAGATTTTGTATATTTAAAAATGCACTAACTGAAAAGGTAAAGCGAAAGTCAAAAATGCAATGTACCTAAAACACTATTGAATCTAACCTGCTGATGAGTTTTTTTCGCTTCTGCACTCTCACATATACATTAATGCATAATTTCTTTTGTTCTTCCCACTTCCCCACAGTTCAAGAGGAAGTCGACAGAGGGAGTGTCCTTCTTCCTGTTTGCGCTGGTCATCCTGGGAAACACCACATACGGCCTAAGTGTCTTACTTAAGAACCCAGACGACGGCGATGGCGAGACAAGCTACATGATCCATCATCTGCCCTGGCTCATTGGCAGCCTCGGCACCCTCTCTCTAGACGTCCTTGTATCCTTTCAACAACTCTCTTTAAACAGGCACGGGGCCTGCTGCACGTTTCTCCTTAATCCCATGTACATGCTACATATCAACCAGTCCTGAGCTGTGGCAGAGGGAGGTTCCTCAGATGGTTATGATCTCGTGTCTGTGTGTGTAAAAACGTAATATACAGTCTCAAAGGGCCTCACGGGGAATCTAGCTCGTTGTCAAGAAAGAAACAAGACTATAAAACTTAGCTCAGTGGCCCCTGGAGGCCAAGTGTCTCTTCAAACACTAGTGGTGGACTCAAGTTGCGTCCCTCTTTGTTTTCAGTGAAAAGAATAGCTCAATTTAATTGAATTTTTGAAAATACACTTAAAAATGACTTGCACACCAATGAAGTTTCAGCTGTGCTAACCAGTTACTGAGCTGTCAGGAAAACAGTATTCTTACCGAAAAAATCCAGCACACAGGGCCTGGAAACCCCAGTTTGTTGTTCCAACACTGGTATGTGAATTAAACTAAAAGACTGACGTGTTCAGTATTAAGCCTCCGAGCTGCTGTACCTTTGGACAGAGTCTCGAGCTGTTTTCCCTGTTTCCAGATTAGCTAAAATAATCAGCTCCTGGCTGCAGCTTCATATTTACTGTACAAAGACAAGAGTGGTACCAGTTTTCTCATCTAACTCTCTCAGTAGGTAAATGAGCCGTTTCCCCAAAATGTTGAGAACAGTGATCATCAGCAGAATATCATACCAGCAAATGCAACTTAACCAAAAAAAACTATTTGAGACTCATGGCACATGAATATAGTTTGAGGGATATTTAACTTAAACATCAGAAGGTTTAAAGCTAGAAAATATTTTAGAGCACCAACAATTGTCCAGGAGGAAAAATGTACTATAAAATATAAATTAATTCTCTCTGATGAAGGTGAGGCCCTGCCTCAGTTTTCCCACTGTTCCCAGTCAATAACTGTTCTTGCATTCAACAGATTATTTCCCAGGATTTCTATTGACTCCCTTGACACTCTGGTTCAGATCTCCTTCCAGTTCATCATCTACCGGAAGGGTCCAGGGCCGCTGGACGGCGGCTCAGACGAGACGTCGCCTCTGATCAGGAGCTGAGTGGACAAAACGAACCGGAGGGACACGAGCACTCGCTTTCCGAGAACCCTCCAAATCACATTTAGAGCACAAAATCAAGATGAGAACCAAACTGTACATTTTATTTTAATTTCATTGTTTTTATTTATTTATGCTCTTTTATTGCCAAGTTTACAACGTGTTTTTATCAGCTAAGTAAAGCCACAGATTCTTCACTTGGGTTCAGCTGCAGCGATGTGACTCGTGCTGCTTCTATAGTTTCTAACAAATGTAGATATATGGACATGGCAATATGTGTTACCTCATTCAGCGTTAGATAGATTTAAATGAACATCTTTATGTTTGCTGCTTCAATATTAGTTTTAAAAGGGACGATTGAGGCGTCGGATGTTGATATAAACTCCTGTCAGCCTCCTCTCCTCTTGATTTTAGGTCAACATCAGTTGGATAGAAGACATGCTGTCAGAAGCCTGCTGTTGAGAGCGAACAGTCCACACAGAGGTTTTTTAATACAGAGTATTTTATTTTTTAAGTTGCCAAAAACTCAGATCCTTATGAAATACACATTTGTATGAAGCTGTGACTGATTTTATTTACAGGTTTTAGCTGGTGTTTTTTGGGGGCTCTCCGACAAATGCACGAAATATCACGTCATATTTGGGAAAAGACGAATTATTTTGTAACTTCGTAAACAGTCGTGTGTAAATACATATACCAGCCTTGTCCAAAAGTATTTTTGAGAAATTGTTTTTTGTGCATTTTATTGCTATTTTTAATTGTAATCATACAATCTCATTTTATTTCATTTTTTTAATCTTTTATTGTTTGTTTTTAAAATACAAACAACATTTTCATCTTCAAAAGTTTTGCCCATTTTCATGGTTTATTTTGTACTTTGAGAAATGTTAAATGTGCGGTGGGTCAGTGTACTGTAAGCTTTAAAACAAACAAATAAACAACACTTTTCATCTGTGTCTATCAGTCGTTACCAGCTCCCTTCATTTACTTCAACTGAATTATGAATTTGATCTGATGGCTCCTCTCGAGAAGAAAGACACTCTCCCTCCACAAAAGTTTACTCTGCACCTCCCACGTGTTTTGCAACTCAGCAGAGGTCGCGGCCTACTCTTGGCCTTGAGGTTGACCTTTGACCTTGTGCACCCCTCTGACCTCGACCCCTCCAGCTGCTGTGTTTGACCTGCTCGTGGGAGGCCTTGACAGCCATGTTGTTTTTCTTCATTAGCAGACTCACACTGGCCTCTCAGATGCACCCTCCTCCCTCATAACACACACACACACACACACACATTTTCTCTCACTATTAAAAATAATGCAATCACATAAACTCAAGGGCCCACCCACAGAGGAAGAAGGGTCACTGCTGAAAATATGGAGGGTTCAGTAAGTGTAAGTGTGTGTATGTGTGTATGTGTGTTGCAGTGTGTGGTTGTGAAACAGTGGCAGTGAGATTGTTAAAGAGGATTTGGGGAGTCGGGGGGGAAGAGCTTGTGATAGGGAGCACACATCCATCACCAGGGATGAACAAGAGCCTGTTTATAAACACTCTATACTGGGAATGTCTTAATGAGATGATTCCAGTTTCTTCTAGTGGGGGAGGCAAGGGGATCCTCAAAAGTTGATGGTTCAAATCCCTAGTGCAACTAAAGGGCCCCACACTGGGAATATTGATGGTAGATTTGTGTCATGTGCAGTTTTCCATCATTCACATATATGGTGACACACATTGCTGTTTTTTAAAATCTTTTCTCCAATTCATTCCCATAAAATGTCCATGAATGATCTCTTTTTTTCTCACTGAAACATTTTTGTCCTGCTCGAGAACACGTGAACATTTACAGGAAAAGGATAAGATCTTTGGTCTCAGTGCTGCACGCCCCACTAAACACACATGAGGAGCCACTGTCTCATTTGAAAGGTTCTGTTTACTTTGTGTGTGTGTGTCTGTGTGTGTGTATGTGTGTGTGTGTGTGAGAGAGAGAGAGAATGGAGGCTGGTCTGCAGTCAATGTTACAAAAAGTGAGAGTTGGACAGTGAGAAGACGTCCAGACGCTCTGCAGCTCGTCAGCGGTGAGTCCACAGCCTCTGCTCCTCACTTAACACAGCTGAAGGTGTTGCTAAGTGATGCTGACTCAGAGATCTTGATACAGATGAACTCTGAACCGATGTTCAAATGGGAGGAATTGATCAAACCAAGAGACGTTTTTAAACAAAAAAGGGATGTTTAATGTAACCTTTTGTCATTTTTCTGTCTCAGAATGTTGGTGTGGATCCTCAACACTTAACTCACATTGCAATTTAGCTGTTAGAACCTAAAGACAAACTGATAAAGGGCAAATTGTACTTTTATTTATTTGTACTTTTGTATTTGATATCGACATACAGAGAGAAAACAATCAGACAGACAACTGCAACAATAAAATCTGTCAAACAATAAAAAATGGAAAATAGTGATATCCACCTTATAATACTTATATACCACTTAAAGAGCTTATTTTAAATGCAATTCACACCAGCTAATTAAGGTTACAATAACTATTATGAATGAGACCTTTTACATCCTGCCTTGCAATCCAGTAATGTTTTTTCTCTGGAATTCATAAATTATAATTTATCACACATAACCTACATGTATATATCTATCTATATATATAGATAGATATAAAACAAACAGAGAAGAAAATGGCCAAACAATGTAATTTGAAATTCCAATTTCTCAATAACCCCGACAGAACAAATTCTTTAAGTGGACATAACTAACACTGGACATTCCTTCTCATGATAGCCAGATACCCGTGACTGCACTCATTCGCATATGCTCAGAAATGAACTGTGGACTTTACTCACAAAATCCCGAGGCCACTTTAATGTGAGCGTCAGTTTCCTGCGAGGATCAGTAAACAGTGCGGGCCATTATCGAGCTGCAGCTAGCAGCCAGCAGCTCCCTGATAACAGAGAGGAGCTGGCCACACGGAGATGGCGTCCTGAAGGGATTTATGATGTGCTGAATTTATCTCCAGGCTTTGTTCTGTGAGTGATTCAGGACTAATGAGTCCAAGAGCTTGAACATGCCACCAGTTTGGCTTTTTTGGGTCTGAAACACACAGGAGAAGTTGACTTAGTTGTGTGTTTAAGTTTGGTTTGTTGAGGTTTGTGTTGAGCGGAGCCGCCAGATGTGACTGTTTTGCCAGTGTTCACCTCAGCTTCTCTTTTCAAAGCACATATCATCAAGCGTCTTGGTGCAAAGAAAACTGATCCAGGGAACCAGAGTCCAGTTGAAGTAACCATGTTTTATGCAGTGGTGTATAAAGTACTTGAAAGCCATACTTGAGTAAAAGTACAGATATCTTACTTGAAAGTGACTTCTAGAGACAACAAAGAATCAACACAACAGAATAAACAAGTGCCTCTTGATTCTACCTAAGAACACTAATAGACCTGCCACTAATAGACCAAATTAACCTTTTGTGTCTATTAGCTGTATTTTGTAACTGCCTGGACGTTTACCTGCCTGTATATATGCCCGCCAGCTTGTCCATGCATCTACATGTAAGCCTGTTTATTTATCATTAGACTATCTTCACTGAATGGGCCTGCGTTTGTGTTTGCAGTTGTTTCCAGCAGGGTGACAATACACCTGTGGGGTATCTTGCCTGTAGGGACAACAAAGTGAAGACACAACCCTGCTTGAAGTTGTACACATTAGCCAGTTTGTACAATACATATATAAAGTCTCAACAGCTTCTAAGTTGTGTTGAGTCAGCACAAAGGGCGACTAAGGATTGGAATTGGCAATATATAGATATATAATATCTTTGCAAAAATTATATTGGCATTATAGTGAGTGGATAACTGGGCCTGATTACCCAGGGTTCCATTTGGCGAGGTCCATTAAAAAAAACTGAATTGTGTGCGTGAATATGCAGTAGTCGATGACACAGTGTTTGTTTTTGGTTGTGTTGGCTGAAAATGTTTTTGCGTTGGCTTATATAATTTGTTGTGTTGTTTGTTTTTCCATCTCAACGTCCACGTTTTGTTTACGTGGACGTGTAAGAATTAATAGACTCGGCTAACCAATGATAGTCTATTTGCCAACAGTTAAACCAACTACTTCCAATATTTTCTTTAAGAAAAGTTAACCACTTGCTGCTTCGAGTTATGTATTTATGTGCAGATGTCGACACGAAGCAGGAAAGGGAAAACGAATGTGAATCGAAAAAGGAATACCTTCAAAAAATCATGTAAAGTCACCTAATAAAAGCTCTCAAAAAGCCAATTAATTTGCCTGAATAATAATCCTTACAATTTCAAAAGGGCCTCACATCTGTCAGTGCCTGTCAGTGCCTGTCAGTGCTCGGGCCCTAATAATAAAGCCTGAACCGAGCTCCTGCAGGAGCGAGAGAGCGAGAGAGAGGTGCGCCGTGCGTAAAGGTGCACGTTGCGCCAACCTCCGCTGCTCAAGTAACGAGCCAGTTTTGAGAATGTAAGAAGTAGAAAGTACAGATATTTGTGCTCAAATGTAGCGAGTAAAAGTTAAAAGTCGTCAGGAAAATAAATACTCAAGTAAAGTACAGATTTGTGAAAAATCTACTTAAGTACAGTAACAAAGTATTTCTACTTTGTTACTTCCCACCACTGGTTTTATGTGAACGTGCTCAAAAACCTCCCCATCGTTCTTTTTTGACACTCATCCCCCCCGAAGCGAGCCCTCCAACAGTGTGACACCTCCAGAAGATCCATGGTGACATCTGCATGCTCTCAGATATTGTCCCCATCGCTTAGTGTCACTCTCAGTGCTGCTGCCTGCTCTCTGCTCTCCTTCCATTCCTCGGGGGGGTCAGAGAGAGTCGGGGGAGCGGCCGACGGCTCGTTTTGCCACATGTGTGTTGACGGGTTACGAGACCTAACTGAGAAACAACAGCAGACTTCAGTGGATTCCTGCCATTCTTCACAAAACAATCATATTATAGCAGCATTTGTCTGTGATGCAATCATGCTCTACGCAGATGATACTGTGCTGTTCATTCAACTTAAGGGTGTTGTATACATATGTGTGTGTGTGTGTGTTTTTCTTTTGCAAATTTGTCGTTTTAAGTTGAGATACCATCTTTGGTTTCTGCTTCTTCCTCTTCTATAATGATTTGTCATTGTGAACTGTGCCCACACTTGTACCATTTTACCTTTTGGACATTATCTAAAACACACATACACGCACACACACACACACACACACACGCACACACACACACACACACAGTGCAGCTAGCAACTAAATTCCTGTTTTATTTGTCATCACGATCGATTGCTATCACTCAGTTAAGGCTACAGCTTCAGTGACCGTGACTTTGCTATCCACGGGTCAGCACTGGTTCCCATAATGAGCCAGTGAAAGCGATGGCGTGCGGGTGGGAGGACGCAGTTAATCCTCAGCGAGCATGCTGCATGTCGGACGACCCCGCTCAGAGATGCACGGGTGTTGAGGTCAATCCTCGGAGCCTCGACTCCTCTCGCTCTTTGCTCGGCCTGGTTCACCGTCTGTGGGGGAGTCCGAGGTCCCCGGGCCGCTTAAATCTAATGTCCAATATTAACTGCAGCACAAACAGACCAGTGGTAAACAAAAGGCAGAGTAAACACACTCCCAAGGCTTGGTGGGCAAACGGACACACACACACACACTTATAGAAAATAGCTCATTAGGAGTCATACAGTTTGTTAAACTGGACTGAACATGCCAGAAAGAAAAAAAAACTTTAAAAGCAGCATGTAATGAATAAAATGCTCATAAAAATGATTTCAATTTACTTCATGATAAGATTTTTTTATGATACAACTCGTCAGATTAAATGGAGAAAATGTGTCTTTTGCCCACACACACACACACACACACACACACACACACACACACACACACACACACACACACACACACACACACACACACACTCCATCCATCCTCATTGTCTTCATGACCTGTGAAGTCCCTGCCAGGTCCAGCTGTTTGGACCACAGTCCCATCCCTGTCCTTCCTGGGTGTCCCTGCTTTCCCTTTTGCCCCCCCCTCCACCCCCTGGGGGGACGGTTGAGACCTCCTCCAGCGCATCGTCCACCACTAACCAAGAACCTCAGCTGCACTCTTTCCTCTCTGCTTTTTTAAAAATAGGCTGGGATATCAGACTGAGCTAAGAGACCTGCACGCATCTGGGGGATTAAGGAATGTCTCTGCACGTCCCAGATCCTTCATATCTGTGTGAATGTGTGTGAGTAATTGTCTGTGTGTGTGTGTGTGTCTGTGTGTGTCTGTGTGTGTGTTAAGAGATAGATCCAGTATTAGTAGCTGAAGAGAGGATCTTGTGTCCAGATGAGAGAGTGGACAGAGTTGGAGATGAGCTTTTCAGCGGGGGGGTTTCTCTCCAACTCGGATGGTTACTGCTCCAGCGAGCAGCTCCAGTACTACGGTGAGTGACACTTCTCTCTCTCTTTTTAATATTCCTCATCCTTCTGTTCTCACTTTTCTGCTGTGATGTCAGTTACAGACACATTAGTGACTGACATGAGAATGAATGATGCTCTGTCTTTACTGGAGTGTTGTGATAACAATGTTAACAGCAAGTTATATTTAAATTCAATGAAAGACAGGGTATTCAGGATGTAGCTCTTGCATAGATCAGTGGTGAGTGACTTCAAATGATTCTGTGTAACTTCATTGATTTCACTGGCATGATGATATTTCTTGTTTATGTTTACTACTATGATAAAGGGCTCGTTCACCCAAATTAAAATAACAGTTTTTTCTCACTTACTTCACTTAGCCTCGTTTGAATCTGTCCACGTTATTCCAGATATTCTAATGAAATCCTTATTCTAGTTTCTAACTCTATTCCAATACAACAAATTAACAGAAAATACAAAGCAGCAGCTCGGAGCTTGTTAACTTTTTTACATTTCTGTCATAGAGCTCTCAACTTCAACGCATCCCATCTAAAACATTAAAAAACAAACATCTCTTTCTAAATCCACAGCAGACACGATTAAACTGGTGACAGTTTTTACCTGGGTTACTTGGGCAATAGAACTGCGTATGCTATGGGTGTGTTAGATACATGAATCTGTAATAAATCTGGTAAACAGACCTCTTTAAACCGCTTGGAGTAAATATGATTGCCATAAGTTTTTCTTCCCACCTTTGAGAACTTCATGTCATGAAGAAAATAGTTCTTGAGCCGGCTCGCAACATTCATAGATGGGAGGATGCTGATGTACATCATCAACAAATCCCCCCCCTGTTGTCTCCCCTCTTGGCCTTTAGGAGTGGGGTGAGGCGTGGGGGGGCGGCTATGGGGGGTAGTTTGCGGGTGTTGTTTGGCTTCCTTGCGTGCGTGGGATGGAAGGGAGGCTGAGGAGTGTTTAGACAGCGTTCGAATGGTTTACAAACAGTAAGAACCACAGCTCTGTCACACGCCGAGGAAGCAAGGACCCCCCCCCCCCCCCCCGCCTCCTCCTCCTCCTTCCACGAAATAATCACTGTCACAGTCTGGTGAAGACGGGAAACATCTGGAGAGAAAACCAAAGAGAGGAGACAACAGAAAGGTTAATGAGTGACATTTAAACACGTTTCCAGGATTATTTTCTGGATGAGAGCAGAGGTGTCAATCCACATCAATTTGTCCATAATCACAATCCTCTAATGCTCTGCTCTCTGGAACCAAATGTATCTGTTTTTGATGAGTATTAACTGTAACAGTCATTAGTGACTGATTCATCGTGACAGTGGCGTGCACAGACACTTTAAAGGTCACTTCAGCATTGGTGTAAAGATTCTTTTTACCCGAAAGTCACAGCGGAGAACATTTCAACCATTTCTCCACCGTTTATATATATATATATATATATACCTTATATAAAAGGTAGCTGTTAAGGTGCGGAGCCTCACTTGACATCATCCACTGAAACCACTGCTGATGGTGAAATACAGGCAAATCTTGAAGGGGACGAGAGAGAGAGAGAGGATGCTTCATGGAGGGAAAACTATTATTTGGAGTTGATGTGACTTGACCTTGAGCCCTTGGATCTGTTGGCTTCTGCACTTTTGTACAGTAGCAGCATTAAGTAATCCATCAGTGGTCCTTAGGATCATCTCCACCCGGCTTTGTGACTTTCTAACAGAAAGCAGTTTTCTGAACAACGGGTGTAGAGGCTCAAGTACCTGGGACCTTATTAGATGGGAAGATTTGAGCTAAAACTGGTGTTGAGCTTCATCATGGGAAGAGTAGGATTCAGTGTTTTTTAATCCTGACTCAAAGTCATGTGTCCCCTGATAAATTATCAAATCACACAAGCAAGTTGAGCTTAAAAGTAAAGTTGGTAAGATTTTTCATTTGTTGAGAAATCCTCTTCACAACCTGATAGCCAACAATCCCAGAGAGACTTTCATGACAGATAGTCACAAGTTAGCGAGCGAGTCACCTGTTCATGTGTTCTGGAGGCGTGGCTTTGACAAGAGCGCCGATGGGAGGTGGTGGGATCGGTGGATTTTTTCAAAGTGAAGCTTTTCTAGGATTACCAACCCTAGCTTTAAAGGAATTCTTCAACCTTGTAAAATACAGTAACATCCTTTTTTCGCAGATAATAACAGATATAGTATTACTATCAGCCCTCATCTTCATGTTATAAACAGTTTTACCCTTTAAAAAGACAATGGGGGGGGGGGGGACTCTCCTTTCACACAACAGATCCCACATCAGTCCCAAAAATGCTGGTCCAGCTGTGCATTAGAAAGCTGCCAGTGGTCAAACATGTTTTCTCAACAGAGACAGGACTCAGATGTTTTAATGCTGTAACAACACTTAACGACCAGTACAGACCCAATGACGAGCCCAGGAAAAAATATTAAATTTTTTTTTTTAATGGCAGTGGGAGCTCTCAGCTGCATCCTGTTTCTGGACCAGTTCACAAGGTCTCACTCTGCTATTGGCTTTTTATTGTATCCCCCAAGAGTTATGAAAGGCACCAAAGTCACACGAGTCAAGTCACACCACATTCCCGTCATGCTCTTTAACATGAAATATGAATTCACATTTCTGCCAATGTCTCCCTCCATTGTTATATTTCTTCCTGTGGCTCAGATAATGACTGGATTCACTACTAGGGATACTTCCTATACCTCAACTTCTAAGATGACAGTTATGCACTTGTTCACAGTGGTGGAGGAAGTACTCGAACATTTGACTGAAGTTTATGTACAAATGAATAAACAGAAATGTACGAGAGTGAAAGTAAAAGTACCCCATTAAAAAAAAAAAAGTACTTGATTTTTGAATAAACTGTTAAAATGTAGAATACTTGTTGGGTGTAGCCTATATGCAATAGTCTACTAAATCATTCTGGCAGTGTTTCTTCTTCACCTCCAGCAGGTCCACTTTGCTCTCTTCAAGGGGGCGGGGTCTAATATTACCTAACACGATATGGTGTTATATCAATCTTAAAGGATGACTTTATTTCTTTAAACCAACAGCATAATAGTCTGTAATTTTTTACTTACCTACCAGTTTGTGTGTCTCAGCTCCAAGTGCAGTTGTTCCCACACATATCCTGCTTCATATTTTAAAACAAAAATTTCTTGAAACTGCAGTTTTTAGCAAACGTGACTCACACAGATGTTCATTTTATTTTCAGCGACAGATTAACTCAGAGTTGCTCTATCCATTTCCATCTCAGACATGCTGGCTGACCCTCTGGGCTACCCCCTGCAGGACCCTGAACTCCAGCTGCTCCCTTACAACCAACAACAGTACGCCTCTGCCAACCTGCCCTTCTCCCTCTACGGCTCGCCGCCCTCCTCCACCTCCTCGCCGTCCTCCTCTTCGTCCTCGCAGCTCTGCCACCCCCCGTACCACTACAGCTCCCACTGCCTGGAGGTCCCCTGTGACCCCAGCCCCGAGTCCTACTGTGGGGGTCTGCTTCAGGGGATCGGAGCAGTCGGGCTGCCTCTGGGGCGGAGGTCGCGGCCGGGGTCGTTGGGGAAGAGCAGAGGTCAGGACGAGCTGTGTGTGGTGTGTGGAGATAAAGCATCGGGGTATCACTACAACGCCCTCACCTGTGAGGGATGCAAAGGTATTCCTCACCTCACCGTCTTTGCCTTCAGAGTAATTTACTCTTTGTTTCATCCTTAACGGGTCCCTCTGTCCTTTTTTGTCGCAGGTTTCTTCAGGCGTAGTGTCACTAAAAAGGCTGTGTATCACTGTAAGAGTGGGGGGGCCTGTGAGATGGACATGTACATGAGGAGGAAGTGTCAAGACTGCCGGCTGAGGAAATGCCGTGCTGTGGGAATGCTGGCTGAGTGTAAGAATCAGATGCTTTTGTGGTTTTAACTCCTATGCTGTGAAACACACTCAACATCAGATCAGCAGAATCATTGTCAGTTTAAAAACTAGTTAAAAAAATATCTGTATATACTTTAGATTTTTTTTTCTTGTAATTTTTATATTATTTAAACACATTATTATTATTATTATTATTATCATTTTATTTTTCTGTTTTATTGTTGTTCTTTTACCGGGTTTGTTTAATCGCATTGCTGAGTATGATCTGGCTTTTCTATGATTTTCTATATTTGCTCTTAACACCTTGTAACTCTGGCTTTATAAGACACTATAGAAATACACTTTGTTATTATTATCACTTGTTGAGCTACATCAAATTAACGGTTTAACTTAACGTGATGGAAGCAAAAGATTGGCAAAGAATCTCCTGAAACAAAATGTATTTGAATGATTTGCATATCTCTCTCCCCAGGCCTTCTGACCGAGGTGCAGTGTCAGTCCAAGCGACTGAGGAAAGGAGGTAAAGGCCGAGGACAGGAGGAGGAGGAGCTGACAGACAGCAGGAGGGTCAGCTCCACCAGCAGACTACCTGGACAGGTGCAGCAGGAACCGCTGTCTGTGACTGTTTGCTTGTATGAGAGGATGTAGCCATGGTCCTGACATGGTGGTCCAGGAGGTGGCGCTGTTGGTCATTTGTTGACTGAGATATCTCAACAACTAGAGGCATAATTTAAAACACATTCCCATCAGCCTTAGCTTTTCTTTATGAATAAGTCTAGGTTAACTCATTTTAGCATTTTAAAAGCTTAAACTAAGATTTATAATGTAATCTTTGGCAGCTAAATAGCAGCATGCTAGCAATGTCACTGTTAGCATGATTACAGTAGCATTTAGCATTGTTAGTCATGAAGTCATTGAATATTGGTTTGAAGGACGTTGACGTGGCCTTTAAATCTAAACATTATTATGAAGGTGGTTAACTTTCAAAAATCTGTTAATAAATGCTTCTTTAAGCCGATCTAGCAAATTGAATATAAACAGTATTTGCCCACAAATCCCTAATACAGAATTAAATGAATGTACCATGGCTTTAACATTAAAGGCCCAGTGTGTACGATTTAGGTGAAAGGGATTTATTTGAAGAAATCTTATATTAAATAATCCTTTATTTAAATACTTTATATTTAGGTCAGGAGTGGGTCCTCTCTACGGAGGCCACCATGTTTTTTACAGCATCCCAAACTGGATATACTTAAAACTTTTTGAGTTTTTATCACAACTGAAGTTTACCACAGGTTCTTTCATGTTTGGAAGGGGAGGGGGGGGGGGGGGGTGAGGGGTATTCAGCTGCACCATGCAACTTCACCACTAGATGTCACTAAATGCCACACACTGACCCTTTAAAGGCAGAATCGCTGATAACCTTGGTTTGGTTGTTTGTTGAATGGTTGTTGCTGGTGATCATGTGGTTGATTAGCTCAATGGTTGAGGGCACATACGTGTGACTCAGGAGGTAGAGAGGGTCAAGATTCGATCCCCGGCTCCTCCAGTGTGCGTTAAAGCGATTTCTATATAAGTTATTGAGCTGTATAAGACTTCATTGGATGGTTGATATAAGTTAGCGATTGTCAGCCTGCATGACGATTCAACAAAACAAGAGTAACCTCTTCTCCCCGAGGCCGGTGTCACTGGACATGACAGCAATGATCTGCCATCTCAAATCTTCCAACCTCTCAGATTTACCATAGACAAGTGATATCAGATTAGAGACACTGGTTTAATCTCATGTTGTGTTAACTTCCATCAGACTCTGTCCACCAGTTTAACTCAAGAACAGAAGTACATAGTGGACCGGATGGTGGAGGCCCATCGCCTGTACAGAGCTCAGGGCAGCAGCCACAGCCGGGTAGGTCACAGTGTGGGAACTAAAGCTCCCAAATCAACAGCTTTCATGTTGTCCTCATGATTTCTTGTGTGTATGTGCTCAGTTGTTCGAGTGGCCTTATACAGAAGAAGTGGAGGGTCTGTCTCATGTCGTGTCACCACACCTGGACAGACTGCTGCAGTTCGCCAGGACAGTACCAGGTAGGACAGACAGAAATATCTGACCCTCGAATTCTATTATATTCTGTTTAATAGCCTAATAAGAGTGAGATTCTAATATTTAAAGAAGATAAAAGAGATGAAAGGACCTGAGAGCTTCATAAAAATAAAGAGCACTTGTGAAATATAGCCCTGGTGACTTAACCATTGACCTTTAAAAATGCTTTTTTTGTTTTTTTTAGGACGGTTATACCAACTTAAGCTATTTCAACATTTTAGAACTTTCATTTTCTTCCCAAATATTGAAAACAAAAGAGAGGACTGACCATACTCTTTATTTTTTATTGTAAATTGATCCCATGAAAAGACCAAACTAACAAAGTATGATTTTGTCCCATAAAACTGTCTTCCTACCTTATTGTTCTTGATTATGCAGATGTAGATTCATTTCAAACTCAAGTCAGAATTTCTTTAAAGCTCAGTAATTTACTAATGGAAACATCACAGTGCATGTATGGAGGACATAAAAATTACTTAATCCAAATAGAATTACATTACACATTAAAAAAAAGGGCTTTTTTATAATTTCAAACTGACAGATGGAAAATTGTTTTTCAATATAATTAAAATTAGACACTTAAACGATAAGGACACAGAAAGGCAGTATATTTGAATGCAGTGCCACCTGCTGTCATAACCATTGTGTGTAGCGTGTGATGCTAACATTATGTTCTATCAGAAACAGTAAAGCTATGTTGTTTTTGGTCCAGGTTTTGAGCTCCTGGATTTCTCCGACCAAAGCTCTCTGTTGTCTGTCTCCTCACTGGAGGTCATGTTTCTGCTCTCAGCTCAGCAGTTCTCCAACAACCCAACAAGCTCCAGTCCAGGTGAGTACACCAGCAGGAGACAAAATCAGAAAAAATATGACACATGGCATTTCAGAAAATCAACATTTATGACTTAATGTTGAGTCAGCGAGTACATTTTTCTTTCTTTTTATTATCAGCCCTGCAGGTTTTCAGTACATCAACACACAACTGGCTGAGAAATGTAGAATCGACAGAAAACCTCCAGAGCAGGACGCCGGTCGATTCAGGTAAGTTCAGAAATACACTCCCTTAGAAAAGAATTTGCAATTCCTGGATCCATGTTTTTAGACCCTAAACTTTAACAAGCCCCTCCTGCTCCACACCCCATCCCTCCACCTAGTTTTGTTCAAATCCGTTCAGTAATTTCTATGCTGTCAGACAAATGAAAATAAACATTGGCCATTCTCATTTGTTTGTGCGAACAGGAAGCGGCGAGGATCTCTTCGGCCCGGTGCTCACCTTCTTCCACAGCATGAGAACTCTGCGGGTGACTGAGGCCGAGTACAGCCTGCTCACTGCCACAGCTCTACTCTGCTCAGGTCAGGGCAGGAAACATGTGTTTGGTTTGAACTAATCCAATCAAGTCAGGACATGGAAGTTCTCTGTTTGAGTGTAAATAATCAGTATAAACCTATCTGCAGCTCTTCAGCAGGTCCAGATAGTCAAATACAAGCCTGAATGATTCACTCAGAATGTGCCTGTAGATCTTATCAGAGCTGGAAACAGACGACTGTAGCTGTTCGGCAAGTTTGATTTGTCAGATCAGTGTTAGGATATGAACGCTAAGAGTCAGCGCTCATGTGTCCCTGTCCTACAGACCGGGCGTCCCTGCACATCACCAGCTGTGTTGAGAAGATGCAGGAGCTGATCCTGGACCTGCTGAACAGGGTTTGTGGGGCCCAGGCCAGAGCCACGCGAGGGGGACCACAGAGGTTCGGCCGCCTGCTGGGCCGCCTGACGGAGCTCCGCACCCTCCGGCACAATTACCTCCTGCTGACCAGACAGCAGCCAGGACCCTGACGGAGACAGCTCTGGACTGAATGGATTTATGGACTGCTCTAGTTTTTTGACCAAAGAAATGTTTATAGGTCTTTTTACAACTGTTTTAAGCCGACATGTACATCTCACTTTGCTGAGTGTGGTTAGAACAAAACTAAAATGGCATTTTTACAGACATTTAACTAGTAAAACACAAAACTGCAGTTAAAGTATCACAAAATGTTTTTAATTCAGCATTTAGTTTCCAAAAGGAGGAAATACCGGTTCAGACAAAATATTTGGTGAGCAGGTAAAATATGCAGGTAGTACAAGCTTATAAAAGGTGTATTTGTCCATTTGACAAAATGGGGCTCTCATCAATAAATAGACATTTCTGGGGGGTGGTGAGTGAATGATGGCGATTGAGTCAAATCATCAACCAAACATGATTTAATCTGTTCAAATGTTTGCTGTATGTTTTACTTTTTAAAACCTCACTCCATTTGTTTTAAATAAAATTTAATTCTCAACTTTTAACCAATATAGCTTTATTTCTATAGTTCTGTCTTCCATAAATAAATTATTTCTCTCTGTATTAAAAAAGAGAATTCAAATATAAAGAACAGTTCATTTTGTTGTATGCTCTCAATATACACACACGCACGCACACGGACACACACAGACACGCACACATACACACAACAAAACCACATTACATCAAACAACCTAAGTACACTGCAGCAAGTCAGGAATTATTTTATCTCCACAAATATACACAGCCTCACTTTGCCCCTCGTGGGTTGATTGAAATACGCAATTTTAAAAACGGCAACGTTTAAATTAAAATTGAGTTTTGATAAAACACATACATATGTACACAAAGTGTGCCTTTATAATATACAAGTGTCTTTGTAAAAGTTTAAAATGTAAAAAGCTATTGTATAAAAGATGGCAGTGATCCATTCATTTGTCTTCTGTGGTTCATATAAATATGTCAAATCTCTTTTCTGACAATTTGATTCCTTGGCAGTAGCATTTAACAAAATAGAGGGAACTTCTTTTACATTTGATCCAGACACACACAGTCTCATCACACAGAGGTGGAGAGAGAGAAACCTCCACCCACTCAGATACCTAGGACCTGAAGGTGACTTCATCCATCATCATCATCATCTGGAGCTCCACATCCTCAACACAAGGCAAACACAACCACTCCGTGTCTGACACTAGTGGTTTGGTAATCTACTACAGTCGGGATTCTGTGCTGCCATGGCAACTTCTTCAGAGCACAGTGTGAATATAAATTCAACCCGCAGTGGGACTCGCCCCAGCCGCTGCTTTAAGACCGACGATGGGTGCATAGTGGCTGATGGTGGGGGGGGGGGGCCTCACTGTCGCCCTCTACAGGAAGTTGGAGGCCACGAAGCCTTGGCTGTGGCTGACTCTGCTCTGGTGGATCATAGCCCGGTCATACGCCACCTGGACAGACTTGCGGATGCTGGCCTTGCGGCCCTCCATGATACGCAGCTTGTCCCCTGTGTCGTCTACACCCAAGGGCGTCACCTTCTCACGGGGGAGCCACTGCCTGCAAAACCACACACACATGCAGACTGGGTTTAGGAAGACTTTTGCAACATTGTTTTCAGAGATGCTGAGTAATAATAACTGATAGGCTGGGTATTGGATGTGTGGGGGACAATACCCTTGCTGTAGGGAACTTTATAGTCCTGAGCGCAAAAGTGGTATCTACCAAGTTAATGCTGAATCCAGTCTGCCGAAGACAGTAAAATCTTTACAGATGTTTTAACGCTAGTGCTGCTGATGGTCACTAAGAGAGTCGCCCTTTCTTTTTTTGTTTTAATCCTGAAATTTGATTTCAGGATTTAAAATAAACTACGGATCCAGTGATTTACTTTGGTAACATTAACTATAGGATGGATGTTCACCTGCAAACCCAAACTCTATCTGCACATGCAGCTCTCTCACATAGGGGATGAGGTTAGATGGGTTTAATTTAACTCATCGCCTGCTGGTTTTAATTCAGGCAGCTGAAGTGTCGTGAAAACACACTGTGTGAAACTCACCATGTTCGCTTGTTGTCAAAGAAAAGCACCAGGTAGAGCCTCTCGTTGGCCTCCTCCTGTCTCTGCTCCCCCAGCTGTAGGACGTCTTTGGGTGGGATGGGGATGGGGACCCCATTGTGCAGCAGGCCCTCCTCAGGCATCTCTGGGTCAATGATCTGGTACAAACACAGTCAGTCAAAGAGGGACTTAAAGGACCCATTGTATGCCCATTTTTCCACAGTTGATATGGTTCCTTGGGGTCTTAATGAAATGACTGTAACATATTTTGGTCAAAATACCACAAGGATAATTTAAAACAGCACCCTTTGGCTCGCGAGCTAACGCTAGCTCCGGTGGTGATGATGGCGATGGTGGTCCAAGTCCATGTAGTGAGACTCCCTACATGGGCATGGTTGGAAAATGACGTACACAACGGTCGTAATCCCATTCGACGCACTTTAGCGTATTGTTTCTGACATAGAGGAACCACAACAAATCAAGGGAGTTGTTTTTTCCCAGAGTTTTTGAGACGGTAGACATGCCAGATACCCAAATTAACGTGTAGAAGCACTACAAAAGTGGAATTTTCATAATATGGGCCCTTTAAGGTTTGCTCTTAGCTTTGTACTCTCATACAGTTGTAATATAATCTCAGGAAATCTTATCATTAGTAGTTCTTAAAAAATGGTTTTGTGAAAGCTGCCTATTTCAAAGCTCCACCACCTGTTGACAGCCCAAGTGTTAGATGAAATAGGGGGTTACCAGAGCAGGATAGGAGGGGTATCCACGACACTTTGCCCAAACCAGATCTAGAGGCTCCAGCTCTGCTGCTTCCTCGGTTTTTAGGCTGACGTTCCCTGCAAGACATCAGTAGAATCTTAAAACCATCGGTTTGCGTCCTCAACTTCCAGGAAAAATTGATCGGCTGAATGCAGAGAGCTTCTTTATCTGCACGGACAGGTAATGACTCACATGCTGACTGGTTTAATGCTCAGAAAGAGGGAGCATTCATGTGACCAACAAATATACAAATATAATGTTCCTATAGATAATCAGATTGCTGTTTATGCTGAAGGGAAAAAAAACATTATATTACATTTTCTGAGACATACCGGTGTAATCAGAGTCTCCATTGAGTATCTCCCAGTAGGGAACTTTGGAAAGAGCTGGTTTCCCGAGGCTTCGTTTGGGCGGCGAGCTGCTGTAAGACAGCACGTGGTTTGGTCAGTGTATTGTGCATCATGACTAAAGGCAGACAAGCGACGACCACTGAGACACCAAGTCTTACATTTCTTTTTGGAGGACAGGGCAGGGGCTGTACTCAGAGTCAGAGCCGGCGTCTTTGTGCTTGTTGAAGCCGTTGGTGAGTCCTGAAATCAAATGACATAAATCTCAGAACAGTTCCTGCTGGAATGACAAGACCCAGAGCAAGACTAGAGAGAAAATATGTAAAAGAGCTAAGAAAGGGATTTTCTACATTTAGTCTTAGCTCAGTCACAACGAAAAAACAGCAAATCAAGGCAGTGCTAGGACCATATTCTGTGCAAAGGAGTACAGCACCCATTCATCTTAGATAATAAGAGTAGAGGGTAGCTGAGGCATTGTTTGATTTAGAGATTGAAATAGGAAGAAACAAGCTCATAAGCCATTTCCTCATTTAACCAAAAAGAATATATGAAAGCTAAAATAAAATAGTTTGAAATGTTTAGAATATGGAATCAGTGTTATCTTACTAACCTGATAAAGCAGAAAATTCAATCAAACTGCACCAAATTTCACACACTCATAGATCTCAGTTGCAAACATTTACCAATGGTGGGGGAAAAAAATCGATTCTGTTCAGTATCGCGATATTTTGCGCGTGCGATTATATCGATACTGTAGCACAAAGTATTGCAATTTTATATATTTTTTAAAAATACTTTATTTACAATTTTTGCAATATTTAATTATATATGTAACAGCCCCTGGCTGGCAAAGCATGACGAGGAGAGTTTCAGAGTTTAAAAGATGTGTGTAGTGTGTCTGCTGAAAGGATGTTCTCCACTGCAGGAGATATAGTAACGGCCCAGAGGAGCACTTTAACATCTGACCATGTTGACCAACTCCTTTTTCTGAACAAAAATGCCAATATTCCCAAATTTATTTAACATTTTGGGTCATGACCTTGCAGCCAACTGGACTGGACTCTAGTAGTACACATTTTTGTTAATTTTTCTCAATTTGATTGAAGCTCTAAGTTACTCTTATTTATATGATTATTCTCAGGTTTATGTTACTCTATTATGTCTGCTTTATGTTACTGTATTGTATTTAAATAATTGTAAGTTATGTGCTGGGAGCTCAGCGCTCATGTGAGAGGTCTCCTATTCAGAAAAGAATTACAAAGGTCCTGTGTCCTGAATGTTCAAGGACAAAGTTTTTGAACTACCCTTTCTTAGTTTTTGCACTTCAGTTAATGTGTAGAAGACAATGTTGTTCACAGAATTAAATGTGACATTTAAAAGTTGAGCACTCTTATTTTCCTAATTTTTTGTAATGCCTTTGAATAATATGGGGGACATGAATCGCAATATATCGCAGAATCGAATCGCAATACTTGCTATATCGCAATATGTTAAGAATCAAGATACTATTGAATCGTCACATTTTTGCCAATTCCCACCCCTAAGATCCATGAATTATTTTCTAGGTTAAATCAGTGATAGAAAAACCAACCTATTTCCCAATGTTAATGGTTTCTTCCTTGGCTCATACCCCACCATTCCACCAAGTAACAATACATTTAGATCTGTAGTTTTGACTGATCTTTTGTTTTTAAAGAATGGGATGACGAAATCACAACATCTGTAACTCCACTCCAACCTTTATATTCCTTCAAATCATTTCGTATGACATTTAGTATATATGTTAGTATACATGTGAAATGACTCACCACTTTCCAGTGTATGATTTGGTGTTCTCTCTAGCTCACTATCTGTGCACACGTCTTGCCTAGGGGTCCACGGTTCATTCAGGCTGGGGGGTCCTGGGCTCTTCTGTGGTGTTTTGGAAGGAGTAGAGAGAGGAGTGGAGCATGGGGTGCTGGCTGCAGAGGGGGGTGTTGTGGGGCTGTTGATGGCCTTGTCGTCCTGCAGCCCCTTTCCATTCAGCAGGGAATTTTCTCTGTCTCTGAAAAGCTTTGCTCCATTTTTTGCCTTCTTGAACAACACAGAGGTTCGTCGTCCCACTCCCCCGGTGGTGGGCCGCGGGGGGGCGCCGGGCTCTGGCAGACCATTGGTCACCACCGGCCGTTCACTGTGCAAAACAGGTGGTGACAGAGCTTGCCGTTCCTGTGTTTTAGTGCAATTAATGTTCCCTGTGGCGCTGTCTGAGAGGTCACTGTCCATCTTTAAGCGCTTGCAGGGCCAGCTGGGCGACAGCGGCTCCCCTGTGATTGGCCGCAGGGTGGGAGGCTCCAGTTGTGCGTCCCCCCGTCGTGGAGGAGGGGCCGGCCCTGTAGGTTCCAGTGTTGGTGGCGAAGTGGATTTGAGGTCTTCTGGAAGATGAGAGGGGAAAAATGAAAATCGGTTTGATTTACCATTGATTTGAAATGAATGCCCACTGAGTATGTAGTGTGATGTGGTGGTGTAGTAGTCACACTGGAAAATGATTGACATTTCATTCTTACAGTCTAACCACAGTCCAAACGGAGTTGAACCATTCTGCAGACATGGACGACCTTGTCAAGACGAGTGAATAAATAACTTTGCTCTCACAACTGTGAACCAGCAACATGGTAACATGGCAGCATTCTATGACTGAACTGACACAGATCCCAGGTGTTCTGTTGCCCCCACTACAGTGGCAGGAATCGGTTTGACTGGACTGCCCTGCAGTGAGTGGGATGGTATGGCATGACAGTACGTGGCCAATGGAGAGTGGTGAGTCCATGAGTGATGTACTGAAGAGGTGCAGACATAGAGTGCACTGGGAGAGAGGAGTTGTGAGGCAGCCATGGCTAGAGAGACTCTGTGGGCCCCTACTTACTAGACTGGAGACAGTGGGGTGGTTGGGGTTGGTGCGTGGGGGGGACCCTGGCTCAATAACCTGAGGACAATGTTTCATTAGCTCATGTTCACAACTGGTCTCATCGTTAAAAAAGTGGTTTTTAAATAAAGGTACATGCATTGGCATTTTCATAGTCTAGGAGCGTCAGTGCTTTTCATCGCCCACCTTTGTCCGAAGACGAAATGCCGTTATCTGCCTTGGTCTCTTTGTCATCGTCTTCCTCCTCCTCGTCATCCTCGTCGTCCTCTTCTTCTTTCAGATATCCGTTGTGAAGCCTGTGGCGGGGGTGCTGGCCCTGCCTGTAGCGGATGTTGTTGATCTCGCGGCGAAGAAGGCGCATGCGACGAGTTCGGGCGCCGCTGCATCGCATGGAGGTGACGAAGTCCAGCTTCTCCAGCAGCTCCTTCAGCTGCTCCTCCACTGACATGTGGAGCCGGTTGTCCGGATCCAGCACACTGTCAACTGGACACAACAGAAAGGAGTTAGCCAAACACAACGTTAATATGCATGTTTCACATAGTAGGACAAATTAGAATTTTTTAAACTGAAGCTTTTGTTATCTGACATGCAATGTACTTGCAAATGAGATCCATAAGGATTGCACAGCCATCTTCACTTTCAACAGTCTACTGTAGCTTCCTTCAACAAAGCCCACACATACATCACAAGGGGGATTGAGCAGCAACCCATCTTCAAATTAAAAGGTAAATGGACTTTATTTATTTGGCACGTTTTCAGTGTTTTTTGATTAGTCAAAGCCCTTTACTGTACAATTCGCATTCACCCATACATTCATTCAGTGTTCCTATAGACAGCCCTTCTTTCTATCACACTGTCAATACAGTCATCAGGAGCAATTTGGGATTCAGTATCTTGCCCAAGGACCCTTTATGTGGACCGGAGGGGACCGAGATCGAACCACCAACTACACCACCTCAGCTGCCAAATAAATACGAGTCAAACTAAAACAAAATTGTCAAAATTCAAACACATTCTTAAAAAGTCACCCCTAAAAAGGATAAGCAGTATAGAGGGAGAGAAGGTTGAAGGAACAAATATTTTCCTTTAGAGCCCCAGCACTGTGTCTTACCATCGTCCCAGGTGCAGCTGTAAAAGTCTCTTTTCTGTGGCGACTGTGGGAGGTGCATGCCTGTGTCCAGGTCCAGGCCGGTGTTGGTGGCTTGTCGTTGTGCATGGCGCAGTATAGCCCCTCCTAAATCTCGAAGACGCAGCGCTGCCCGGTGGAAGACTGTCTCCTTGGAATTGTAGAGGAGGCAGTTGGACACCATAAGGTTGAAGTCAGCCTCCAGGTCAGCCACTGAGCGGTAGACGTGACCGTCCAGCTTCAAGCGCATAGCGGAAAAGTCTATGGGCTGGCTGATGAACTCCAGATAATCCGGGACCTGTGGACAAGACAAAGCTCCAAATGTTAACAACAAGAATAGAAATAATAAATGCAAATTTGTGATATTGTAATTTGGTCTGTAACATAACAATTTCTTGTAAATAATATTATAAACATGTTGCAGGGCTGTGCAGACAGGGAACATGTGAAATCCAGATTACAGTGAAAATTAGTTTGTTCTGTGTGTGAGTCATCGGCTTCACTGAAACAAAATTTTAATACTTGAAACTGCTGGTAAGAACATAATCCTGAAGAGTGCTTACACTATCTGGAACAATCCGGTGTTTTTCAATTTAATAACAATGTGCATATCATTGAAATAAATATTTGAATAAATCTGCAGGTTCTTCCAATCATCTCTATATGAACAGTCACATGTCTCACCTCCTTGATGTCTACTGGCTCTGAAAAGATCTGTGCTGTGTCCTTCTCCTGCAGTTGGTCCATAGTGGAGCGGAGCAGCATCAACATTGGGGTCAGCTGCATCTCCAAAGCCTCCTGGTGAACTTTGACCTGTGATTGTTACATGATACACGTGTGATGTCAACACAAGTGAATCCATTAAGATTTCAGACTAGTTAGAAGGTTCAAATGAGGTGAAAGAACACTAAGTTCTATTTTATGAGGGGCTGTGTGATTTTTACTAACTAATAATATGCAGAGAACCTGAGAACACACTAATATCGTAATCAGTCTACAAAGATGTCCATGGATAACCAGAATATCATTTTTCAGTCCTCATCTGGTCAGATATCAACATCCACAGACCACTGGTTGTCCTGTAGATCATAGGGACAACTGTCAATCCTGATGGATTTACAAAGCTATTAGTGTGTTTTCATCCTGGTTAAGCCTCCAAGATCTTGAAGTAGAAGAAGAGCTAAGGAAAGTGAGAGCCTTTGTGCATTCAGAGACGTAAAATGGATTAGCCTGAATAGGACACCCAGTTAGGTTAAAATTCCTGTGAGCATTTGACACTCGTATTTGTTTGTTACCTGTTCTCGTTTGAGTTTCTCCCTCTTGCGGATGAGCTCCACCAGCAGCCGGGCCTTTTCAAGGTCATGCCGAAGCTTCTGCCAATATCTCAGTGCTTCTCTTGCTGCAGAAACCTTCTCATTCACTGGAGGCTACAAAGTACAACATATTTCTTTAGAAATCCACTATACGTACACGGTACCAGATGTGTAGCGAAAGCAAATCAATGATTTTTAGTAATAGCTTGGTGAGACAATTACCACGCACATACACAGAACAATAGCACAAAAAAGCAACACACAGCACACCATCACCACCATTCCTTTTCCTTCCCTGACCTGTTCAATAGTCCTCTGGGTTGGGATGTTAGAGTGCAAACGTCGGACCAGCGGCACATCGTTTCTCGCCTGACGCTTCAGTAACCAGTAGCTGTGCAGCCTTTGCATGAACTGGCTTTTCCTCTGGAAGATGATGCCTTTGCAAATGATGTTCAACCTGTAAAAGTGATGGATAAAGGTTTATTGATCTGTGAATATTACTGACGTGATAAAAACAATAAATGTGTAAATTGTTTTTCAAAAAAGAAAAAAAAGGTGGCAGTTGAATTTTCATGAGCAACAGAATCACAACCTTTTAGCTTCTTCAAAATAAGAGCATCTAACCTGCTTGTGGGTATCTGATGCACTGTAACTTGTGGTGAAGCAGGTTGTTGAGCTGTTGAGTCTGGGCTCTTCTTCCCTTTCTTTTTGTCCGATTTCACATCATCATCAGCCTTTCGGCCCTTTTTTGGTGTTGCTGGACCCGCTGTGTAGGCACTCCGTCCTCTACTCGCCCTCCCTCTGCTGCCCACCACTCTGCCTTCACCCTCCTCATCTGATGCAGTTTCTTGACCTGGAGGTGAATGCGCCTCACAGAATGCCGTCTTCTTAACGGAGAACATGGTCCCGTTGACATTCGTCTCTCGCACAGGATCTATCTTCATAAACAGGCCGGCGCGCTGAGCACATGTGACGTGAAATGCCGTGTAGCAGTTGGCCTTGTGGCACTGAATAGATGCACCACGGCCCTTCTGCTTGCACAGGTAGCAGGTCAATTTCCAGCGTGCTGGGGGAATGTTACTGACCCCTTCCACTGGCTCCAGAAACACTGTGTTGGCAAAACAGACTTCAGGGATCCAGATGGCACAGACCACATGCGCCCAGCGGCCATCACTCGTTTGCTTGAAGGCTCCACCGCGGTTCGGACAAAGAATACAGTCAACAGGTCTCTGAGGGGACTGGAGGCAGCAGCGGCACAGCCACTGGCCCTCTGGGATATAGGGAACTCCATAACACTCCTGGTGCACAGCCAGGTTGCAGGAGTCACAGAAGAGGATGACGTTGCTGTTGAGGCACTCGTCATCTAGGCATACGCAGCAGAAGGCATCATCGTCAACAGTACTCTGAGAGGGGGCCCGGCTGCGGGCGTCCCGGTAAGCTTCCTCCTCCATCCGGTCCACCAGCAGCTCAAAGGTGTCTTGTGAGACAGCCGAGTAACTCTCTGAGGTCCGACCAGCATTGACCATCTCCAGCCAGGCAGTGTCCTCCTCGTCCATATCATATTCTGCCTCAGCCTCCTGCTCCTCAGCTGAGCGCTCCATGTAACGGTAATATGCCGCGGGCAGAGGAGCTGCCTCGACGGGTGTGAAGGTTTCTAGCACACGAAACGTAGGCTCGGGGAGCGTTGTGTGGTGATGGTTTGTTGTGTGTTGCTTTTCAGTTGTCTGCGGATGGGAATTAGAGCAGTGGTTCTTAGAAGGAGGTGGTGATTTGATAGAGGGGCCTTTGGAGTCTTTTCTGCGACCTCGGGGTGTTATTGCTTTGCGGACTGTTTGGGCACTGCTGGCGGGGGGGGATGACTGCTCACTGTTCTCCTTGTTGCTGTTACACTCACTAATGTCCTGAGCCATCATCTCATCTTCAGTGATGACCTCCAGGGGGTCATGAATAGAAATCCGGTGAAGCCTGCCATCCAGTTCCACCTCCACCACCTTCTGGGACTGGGCGTAGGTCAGAGTTTCTCGGCTTGGAGACGCTTTGAGGCTGTAAGGGGACGGAGATCGCTGTCGGGCGGCGCCACGGCCCCGGCCACGCCCACCAACTGTTCCATTGGACTTCTTGACATCTCCATCCCCTGCTGCCGCCACCTGGGCTTTTCGACGTGGCTTCCTCATTGGCCACTGATTACAATTTCCCTTCTGTTGGTTAAATAGAAAAAACGACTGTAAATATTAGGCACCACAAGATGTATACCACACAATATTAATCATTTGATGATGCAACAAGAGAATATGGAAATATTATTATGCCATTATTTCCACTTATAAACTTTCTAAAATAGCATTGAATGAACCTTAAGCAGACAGCAATATCTAACCAGACCTCTGATGTGACAGTTGAAGCTGAACATACATGGATTGGTATTCTTTTGAACTAAAGCAAGACTAAAGGAAATCATCAAACACGAATCCCTATCTGTATTTAATCTCTGCGGTTTCGACATATCAACTTTTCATGTGATCATTATATTACATTTTACTGCCATTACTGTAACAACCAAAGCCAAAATGACAAATATGCTAAGTCTAAGTAAAATGCCTTGCATTGTAGTGTACTGTCCAGTGTTCTTAGGCAGGGCAGTCACATGCAGCGTAAACATTCCTTTACACAACTCTCAATGTCATAACTATACATATCATTATTACGTATGATGCCAGTGAGTCAGCTGCCAAGCTCTTCACTGTCACACGAGTAAATGAGAAAAACTGTGTGTACTTTATTTCAGATCCGTTATGAAGACTTTGATTATTCTCGACTTTATCTCATTTAACTGTTGACAACTTCTCTCGGGGCTAACCACAACACAGCGGGCACATCCAATCCGCTCTCAGGGAACTTTGAGTGATCCACAGCCGAGCCAATCAGCATCGAGAACACCACGGGCTCAGCAGATCAGTGCCCTTATTTCGAGAGTAAAATGTCAGCCATATTTACAGTTTCAAAACGCCGTGAAAGGCTCTTCTGCACTTTTAATCACAGTGTTAATGTGTCACGTTGAAGTATCCTGTCAACACGGTGTGAGAAAGGCGCAGTGTTTGGACACTTATCCGGGAATCTGACATCAAAGTGAAGATAGCAGCTAGCTAGCCTGCTAACTTTAACACACTGACAGTACTGACGACTGCTAATTTTACAACATTGACAAGACGAAGCAGAGACTTGTATCAGTGCTGGTTAACAAGGAGAACCTGGTTTAAACCCACTTCACGAGAAAAGGTGTCCAGCAGGAGCCATCTTACCTATTATTGCGACGGACCGAGCCCCGGAGCTCGTCAGCCGGCGGGGTGAAGCCGCCTCTACAGTAATGGTTGCCCCAGCCAGCCGCTTCACTGGCTGCTCTCTGGAAGCTAACAGCTAGCAGCGTTAGCCTGCTACACTTCGCTGGTACAGCCGGTGTATTTCGTCATTTTATAACTCCTCCGTTTCTCCACAACGCTGCGTTTCGGAGGCAAGCGGTCAACCGCGAAAATGTGCCGAGAACACGAGCGGCATTTCTGCATCAATAGCCCGAGAAACAACTTACTGTCGAGCCAATTTTACGAGAGGCAGAATTACTTGCCTCCCTCGGCTAGCTGGCTAGCTGGTTCGCTGTTTGGAGTGAGTTCTACATGGATGTTAGCCGAAGAGAAAACATGCGACTTCCGAAAACTGCTTTCACAATAAAAGCCCCACTGTGGTATAAATGTGTTTCAAAGCGATTACGTTTAACGTGAGGCCGATTGTAATCACATCTAGCAAGTTACAATTGTCTGCAGTTTTTTATTACACTTCAGTCCCTGCCTTGCTGTAGTTTTCAATTCATATGATTCAATGTGTCAATTAATATTTGTCACATTTAATGTTATGTTTGATCATCTTACATCCAATACACCCCCCTCATACAGTGTGTGTAATGGTCAGCCTTTTAGAATATGAGATATGTTTTTAAGTGATGGAACAATAATAGGTTTAAATTCAGCTGATTTTCTCTGTTCATTGGACATGAGTGATACATTATTTGTAACTAACATATAGGTTTTGAAGCTTGATTTTCAATCCTGAGTGATCGAATGAGTTGTGAAAATCAATTTTGCTTTTCATGTTTACATTATTGAATTTTATTCTGATGAGGAAATGCTTCTGTTCCGCTTGTGTGGTCGCCCGTGGGCTACCTTGACAACAGTGGACGAATAGAAGTTTAGCCCGCCCTCGTGACGTCACACGGTTATAATTTTTCGCGCGCAAGCCATTTAACACATCGTATAGTTTCTATTGATCTCATTAGCAGCTCCGTATCCTCTGAACACGTGGTTTCAGCACGGTGCTGTAAACTAACTCTGGAGTCAGGCTCTGGAAACCTGACACCTGTCCTGTGTCATCCATATGTACACAAAACATCTGTGCACACATGCATGCTCATGTTTATTCTATCTGCATACATGCACGCACACACACGCACACGTATTCAGGGAAAAGGTGCCAGACAAGCATCACATGGTTAAAACCAGTCTCTCTGGCAGAAAGATGTCCTGACCTGGATCATCATTTAAACAGATGACACAGTAAATTAAAATGACCTTTAACACTAAGAATGACCTCTGCACAATATTATATCTAACATTACACAGCAGCCTCTAAGTGTACCAGCCAATCAAATGATATGTTCAAATGCTGCTAAACATTGAGGAGACCCACATGGGTTGAGTTTAAAATTGTGTGTCACATTGATATGGCAGACACTACAGCAGTGTAGAATGAAATCACGAGTCATCAAAACAGAGTCATGAATCAAAGGAGTGTGGTTGCTCTCATCATCATACCCACACACTGTTATGATCATACTCGTTACATGTGACTTCAATATGCTACATAAACCCCCATTGCTGCTAACTAACATACAGAGATGCTATATTAAACATGACAGCATTCATTTGATTGACACAACATTTGGGTTGACTAGGCGTCTTATACTTTAATCCGAAAAAACAATATTACAGTAAATCTTACAGTAAACCCTGTGACGTTCAGTCACAATATATTTGCAAGACACTTCACTGATGTGACACAGAGGGCAGTTTACATTCAGGAAATAATTGCACATTACAAAAAGAAAAAAAGGTAATCTCTCGTTCATGAATCTAAACATATCCAGGCCAGAAGGTACAGAGTGAATCCATGGTGAGAATGTACAAGGGCACGGTCGGCTGTGTTCTGTGTCGGTAGAGGCTGAGAACGCATCAGGTCACGGAGACATGGTCAGAGTGTTTTTCCTCTTGGAGTCCCTCCGTGGGATCGGCACGAAGCTTTTCACCTCTTTGTAACATAACCCTGTGGACAATAAGGGGAAAACCATTTGCTTTCTGCATGTCCACAATGATTCAAACTGACAAATAAGTTGAGGACATATTGCATGGTGTTTTAACATTAATTATTCATTAGCACATAAACAGAAGCCCTGCAGTAGAATATTTGTATAGGTGTAAATAATTCAACGTGGCCAACATGGTGAACACTTAAAAGAAAATGTCCACTTTGACCATTTGAAAAGCACATAGTAAAACTGTTCCACTGTTTACTGTGTCCACTATAGCTGCTTTCAGACGTGCACGTTTTCCAGAGGGGCTCTACGTGAGAAAGCCAATGTTCAAATCTGTTGCTCAGGACATTTTTCATAAATTTTCCTGCAAATAGTCAAGTAAAATGTCATGAATAAGTCAGAGTATAACCAGGGGTGAAAATGTCTAGAATAATTCACAGCAAGATCCTTGAATTATTCCCTGGGAATATGATGAAAACGGTGAGGGGGTGTGTGAAAACCAAACCTCCTTGGTGGAGGTGAATATCTCCGGATGAAAAACAGGTGCAATACACAGAAATCACGTAGAAGAAGATGCCAACTTGGAATCACAAGGATACTACAGAGCTTTTGGCCATAAGGGCCGACAGCAGCGTTGATGTGCTGTAAACAAAAACAGTGATTTCCAACACCCAACCCAATTTCCCAGAGTTCATGTCTGAAAACAGCTTATGAGACACAAGCATATTAATTCATTCTCATTTAACGCTATTAAATTGTTACATGATGGTTATTTCTTTGTAATTAATGGAAAATTATAGTTTGTTCACTTACGCTTCCACTCCTCCAGGGACAGTACAGCATTGTCATGGCTGTCATCATAAGGCGTGGGCTCAGGAAAGTCGTCTGGATCCCTCAGGCCGTCGAAGTACGGGTGCTCCAGAGCCAGTTCTGCTGTAAGCCTCTCATCTCCATCAAGAACCAGCATCTTCTCCAGCAAGTCGATACCTGCAAATGTTCAGAGGAACAAAAACTAGTCTGAACATACAAATCTTCAAACAGTAGATGTCAGTGAATGTGTAAAACGTTTTTATTGACATTAGCCACATGCCAGGTTGCTGCAAACCTTCCAGAAAATGAAGATTAAAATACACAGACAAAACACACAGAACAAAGCATATTCGATTTTTCTGCTGCTAGAGACGTAAAATATCTCACTTATAGATTTTCTCCTGTGCTCTATCTGCCCCACACTGACAGTCCGTGCAGGGGGAGTCATTATTTCACTACATCCCTCAGAGACAGAGAGAAGCTAAACAGACGTAATAAGCAAACGAAACACATGATTACTGTGAAAACAAACTCCCGACCCTGACCTCCTTTGGTGGGCCAGCGCTGGGGGAAGACTCTGGTCATGTCCAGTCTCTGTGTGCGGTCACGGGTAAATACAAACATTTGTGGATGAGTGGTGTGGTGCCAGTCGCTGTATTTCAACTCACCGTTTGCACTGGCTCTGGGGAACAATGTGGAGAAGTCTTTTCTGGGATAGCGGGGAAGAGCCTTAATATAAGTTTTAGCCTGATAGAGAAACAAGCACAAATCAGAAACAGCTTATTTAGAGTGCGTCATTTTGTGAAAGATAAAAATATAATTAGAGCATTTTATTTGCAATCAACAGAATCTCACACAAAGCAACTCATGAGCCTAAACGTTAACAATAAGTAGATAGGTTGTTATTATTGAGTTTGGTAGATTGACTGGTGAAGACCTGTTACTGGTGGTACCTGGTAGATAAAACTCCTAATTTTAACATTATTTACACAGCCTAACTTTAACCTTATATAGAACGAATCCTCCTTCATGTTTTGTTGATGCACTGCCTTTTCTCTAGTGCCACCCTCAGGACAAATTCTAAATCTTCAGCATGCCATTATTGTGGTATGAAATATAAACTGCAGCCTCTGAGGGCTGCTAGTGAGACTTTATTCTTGTTAATGTTATTTTCATGGGTCTGGAGGAAGGATTTGATGAACAGTATGATTTGTAAATCAGTTCTTAGTATTTATCTAATTCTGTTTGACATTTCTTAATATTATTCACCTCAGGGATTTAAAAACCTGTCTGAGTGAGTAATGGCAAAGTACTTTTTTCTGAGTATTATAGATGCAATATTAATATAATTATTTTATATTTTATTCATATTTATATATATTTTTTTAATGTGCCTTAAATGTGTACATGTATGTATGTATGTATACTTTTATTTCCATTTGCTTGTTTGTTCTGTTTTGGGAATACTTTGACTTTCATTATCCTGGAGACCCTTTATTTTATTTTATACGTAAACTTAATCATGCCTGCTGGCATGATTAAGTTTACGTATAAAAAAAGCATAATTTGAAAACACATCTGAGTGATACTGCAGTTTCATGACATGCTGTATTTAAGATACATGAACACATGCAGTAATTTATCTTACCTCTGGACTGTCCAGCTTCTGGATAAACTCTGCTCCCGGCACTCCAGTCACTTTCATGATCTGAGTCAGCTGGTCCATGTCTGGGGTTACGATCAAGGATTTAAAAAACCTGGCAAGTTCTGGTGCTTCAGTAAGTGTGTGTTTCCACACAGATGCAGTGGGAAGTATGGGCTTCCAAGCAGGTCCATAAAGCAGATTGATAAAGGAAAATTAAAGTCATTTGATAAGACAGTGGCAGCTTTATTTGCGAGCCAGTGCTATAAATCAGTGAAGTGCAAAAGGTGCCAAATAGAACATAAAAAGCAAACATAAATCCTGCAGAAGAAGTTTGTAATAGTGCAGTTAAAGCAGCACAGGATGCTGCCTGAGGAAATGTGTTGCTTTTTCTGCATGTAATTCACTGTAACTCCTTTTCCCTCCATGTTGCACCTGATTTATGATGCTCACCATCAAATAAAGCTGTCGCTGTTTAATCAAGAGGCTTTCAATCTCATTTATTATCACAATGATTTGATGGATCTTGATGTGAGGTTATTTTGGTGTTCACTGAAACTTGTCATTACTTAACACGAGATCAACTTCAAAAGTTCATGTCCAGTCAAAGGTGAAAGGATACAGTCTTTTCCTTTGAAAAGAGTCTTTCCATTGATCATTTCTGCCATGATACAGCCCACAGACCAGATGTCCACTAGAATAAACACCAGAGGAAGAAAACATCAGTAAAAATCCAAGCAGGAACCACATCACATCAACACTAGAGGGTTTTAAGGATAGCTCAGTGGAGCAGAAAGGAGGAAGGTGGCATTTAAATGGTAGAGCAAAGTTCCTATTCTCAACAGAGCTCAGAATCTATTGTGCTGTTTACACTGGGGACACTTAGTGCGTAATACAATCCCATGAAGGGTGTAAACTTGCCAGAGAAGCTCTCTGTGCCACATTCTGTCCTGTAGATATAGTTTACAAAATGAGAAACATCCCCTAAATAAACATAAATCCTGGAAAATCCCTTTCATCTCAGGGACAGTTCAGTCGTTCAATCTATCAGGCTGCTGTCAGACCCAATGGAAAGAATCAGATTTATTGTCAGAAGGATTTCATGCACCAATGACATAAATATAAAAAAACTGCTGATTTCTAAAGTAACATAAAAGACAAAAATAAAAGACAGAAATCCCCATGTGACACAAGGCAAACAGTTGCAGTCACTGCACTGAAAGACCAACTGAGTACTAAGACGACAGTGGGGAGGACACGGGTGAGAACATGTAACAGCTATGATTGTCTTACCAGTCTGGGTGTAGTGCATCCAGTTCAGAATGACCTCCGGGGCCCGGTACCAACGGGTCACCACGTAGCCTGTCATCTCAGCATCAGCCCCGCGAGCCAGACCAAAGTCCAGGATCTGCATTAGAAACAAACTCTGATCACCACCGGCACAAAAACACTGAATAAAGTAGTGTAAAGTAGGTATCTGTTAAGTTTATAAACAACATGTTAGATTCTTACGTCTATGACTAACACGTGTGGATGCTTTATATATCACAAACACTATCTGCTTCTATATTAAAATGTTCTGATCAAAAAACCCTTAAATCTGTCTTTTAACGAAAACAACGGACAGTAAATCCATATGCTGTTTCTTGTATATTGCTCATTTTATAATAATAATAACTTATAGAGCACTTTTCAACGAAAGAGTGCTGCACAACGAGAAAACAATGGTTAAAAATACAAAGTGCTGCACAACAGGAAAAAAAGTTAAAAAAGTGGAGGAAGAACATGAATAACACTGGTGATATAATAACAATAGAGGTAAAAGAACCAATAATAGCCTAGTAAATTCAGGAATTTGGCTTCTGAAATTGTTTGTCTTTAGCTGAGACTTGAAAGAAGACATTGTCTCAGACGGCCTTATCTCTCAGGCAATTAATTCCAGAGCCTTGGGGACCCTGATGGCAAACTCTCTGCTGCCCCCCCCCCCCAGTTTTCAGCCTAGATTGAGCAGACCCCAAAGATCACAAGCTGCACAGAGATAAATAAGGATTTAAAAGTTCAGAGATACAGCCTGGGGCCAGACCATGAAGAGCAATAAAATGAACCAATAAAATGTTTAAATTAATCCTAAAACACATTGGGAGCCAGTGTGAAAACGATAAAACAGGTGCAATGTGTTCATATAATACATAATATATTTGATCACATTCTTTTATTGCAGCTGCACCGTCATTTAAATGTGTTCATGTTGTTTATGTTTTTCTTGTCTAATCCTTCAAAGTACCAACCTTCAGTTCACAGTCTTGGTTCACTGCCAAGTTTCCAGGCTTAAGATCCTGTAAAACAGAATGAGCTGAGTGTTGGTTACTTGTTGCACACAGTGATTAACCGAAAATTACAGCGCTGGCACTTTGCAGATTCAGAACTACGCCAAGGGAAGAGCTTTAGCGCTTGTGGTTCCTGTCGCCTCACACGGCTCAGCTCTTTGTCTCAGTCCTGCTGTGGCATTTGTGCAGATTCAGTCACACAACTGAAAAAGTTATCCTGTTAAAAGCAGGATAACACTTCAGACAGAGGACTGAGCCAGGGTGTGCACAACCAAGTTTTCCTCAGGCGAAACACAAACACACAATGACCTGATCACTAACAAGTGCACACACGAGGAGCTCAATGACAATTCAGTTTAGCTGATAAATATGTTGAGATTAAAAAGCTAAGACCGCAACACTGCTCATTAACTGTGAAGTATTTATAACAGAGGGAATATTAATTTACGATTTACTTGCATCTACCACTTATTATTTTATGCACATTTGAATTATTATTTTCCTGCAATAAATAACAACGTTTGTCTTGAGGGCGGGATATGATTTCTTTGGTGTTGTATTACTGGCGCTTCATTGGAGTAACTCTATTTTCCCGCTCCACACCCCCCCACAGGTGTTGGCCCTGGTGCAGCAGGGTGTGAGGACAGCTCCAGACATGCAGTCAGACATCACAGGTGAGTCAACTCATCTTACCTGTTGGGGCAGGGTTTATTCTGACTTGATAGCGATGATAAATTAGATCAACGAGACTCTTGCATGTCCTTCTTAGGTACGGGACTATGTGCACGTTCAAAGAATTGCACAATAACTCTATTGAATTCCACGGAACTTAGTGGAAGGATGGGACATGGGCCAAGAGAGAAGCCGTTAAAGTGTGGGGCAGGAATTTTATTACACTTTATTTACCACTTTCTTTTCCTTTACCAATTTCTGAGTGAATAGTCCATGGATCTAAATTATTTAGAAAATCGGGCGTGTTTAGTGGACTGTCATCTACGAGTGTGCACGATTGACTTTAACCAGACTGCTGGAACTTGGCTGGGGAATCTGCTCTACTGAGTGCCACTCTAGTTTTCTCTAAGCTCTAACTGGCATATTGACTTGCACTTACCCTGTGGATGATTCCAGCGCTGTGGATGTACTGCAGACAGGGAGAGACCACGCAGGCAGACATGGATTAATATTGCATTCACATCCAAATGTAATGCTACGGTTTAACATTTGGTGTATTTTTAATAAGGCTGGTTTTAGTAGAATGGCTGAATGCATAAGTTCACCAAAGTAAGTTCCTGAAAACATACTCGCACAGAGTGGAGTTTTATTTAGAATATACTTATGTCACATGAAATGTAGAAAATAAACTATTGTTCTTAACAATACATCTATACTTCTTTCCATTATATATAGCATTCACCATGATTTTGTCTTATACGGCACAAGAGGTACCTGTACCTCTCATTTTATATAAGTGTGACATAATTACCATAAAACATATCAGCCAGCTTTGAGTCCTGGTATTAACATCCTGAGTGACCCGATTACAAGTGGTCAGCTTTGGTCTGAACGCACCTAATGCTGAGTTGGTCTGGGACACATGTGGCCACATTCTTTTCATTGTATGTAAACAAATGGATCGTGGGGCCACATATAAAGGATCTACTCAGCTGAAGTCCTCTGACCCACAACTGTTTCACAGTGAGTCAAACATATTTTTTACGATTCTCAGTGGCCATGCATTGATTTCCTTGGCCACAGTATCAACACAGATCACCACATAATGATTGATACTTTTCTTATATGGCTCAAATCTGTCTTCATAGCTGCACTACATTCTTTCAGCCCATCCTGACTCCTTTCTCTACTGCTCGCATCAACAGACACACACACACAATGACATCTGACCCATCTACAAGCTGGGTGAGAAGAACAAATAATTTGGTGTTCACAAACATAATTGGCCAACGTGATTATTTGCATATAGAGCGGCAAAGGGATCCGATTGCAAATGGTCACAGGGGAAACATGAAAAAATGTTAAGGTCAGGTGTCAACTGACAAACTTATCGCTGTGAACCTGTTAACGGATCTCTGAGGGCGGATCTTAATTCCAGGTCTGAACAAGGCCTTTGATACCTTCATGATAAAAAATTGAAAGGTTGGATTCCTTTGCTTACCCTGAGTCCACAGAGCATCTGGTAGACAAGGAATTTGACTTTGTCCTCTGAGAGTTGACCTCGCACCTTTGACAGGTCAGTAAACATATAAGGCATCACCAGGTAGCTGAGGAAAAAGGGTAGAGAATTAAGAGATTCAAATTATCACCTCTGCCGATAACTCCAAACACGATATAATTCACATTCGTCCAATCAAAGATCACAACTAAGCATAAAACGAAGCTATCCCTAACCCAGTGAGTCGTCCCATTGTTATTTAACACACCATTAATGCTGTAATCCATGTGTTTTTATGCTTTCATTGAAGGAGCTTAGGGTGCTTGTGTTTGTTTATGTAGGCCTCAATATACAGGATTCTTCCAAATTATTGTTTTCTCTTTATGTGCTTCAGTCCACATTTGAAGCTCTATTCATATGTCTTATTAACTCACTAAACTTAAAACAATTAAATACATTTAAAATAATCATTCGTTTCAATAATGTTCTGTAATTTTGTATAATTTGACAGAGTGTGTGCTATGTCAGGAAGCACACATCAAAATTCCCAAGTGAACCTAAAGGTTATTGTTTAATACTAGTAAGATAAGAATATATCACCATGACAACCACGACACATTTGTTGAGAATTCCTGACTGAACACACTCACTGGTCTGTTTCTTGGCAAGCGGTATAGACTCTTTAGTTTGCGGATTGTATTCATTGCTTCGGTTTTAAGGCTGTTTGGCCCTTTAGCTCCTGTTGAGGAATTCTCAAAGCTACGAGGATGTTTACCTCCGACAAGTAGTTTGTATTTTCGTCTGAGTTTGTTTGTCTGTTGGTTTACAGGACTAAGCAAAAGCTTACCACAAAACTTGGTGGAAGGATGTTCTATGGGTCAGGGACAAACCCATTATCCTTTGACAATATGAGATGTTGATTGTTGATTTCTCAGAGAATAATTCATGGGTATCAGCCATGTTTAGGGGACTAAAATAAAAATAAATCTGGATCTAGTGAATTTAAATGTGGTTTCTTAGGGGGACTGTTGGATCCTGGTGGAAGAACACACTCTACTGGTTCTCAATGCTATACAGTGATAGTTTAGAGTGCTTCCATGTGGCAACAATTTAGGTCAAACCAGATCTTCTTTCAAAATGACAATGACCAAGTCAGTTTTTCTCTTATCAGAGACTCACTTGTTGTTAAGCTAAGCCAAAAACAGAACACAACCATTGTTCCCAGTCCTGTCGGCACTGCTGAAGGTGAACACGATGCATCAGAGGGGCGTTGTCTGACTCTGCCTGAGGGCTATGCTAATATGCTGAAAAATACTCACAAGTCTTGGAAGTCACTGAAGCCTGGGGCAGACGTAAACACATTGAGAAGTCCTATCACCTGGTTGGAAGGAAAAAGAGATGTGACAGTTACAGAGAAGTGGGAGCAGGCATGTTTGAATGAATGTAGAACTGATTATTTGATCTAAAACTCACAATGATTGTGAAATCGTGGTGGCAAAAACAAAACCCCCCAAAACTGCCTGTCTGTTAACAGAAGTAGGAAATAATTCTACTCACATTTTCATGCTTCATGTGCTTGAGCAGCCGCAGCTCTCTGTAGGCCCTCTTTGCAAAGATCTCTGACTGGAAGGGCCTGTGGAGTTTCTTGATGGCCTCTTTAACAGTAGTCTTCTCATTTAATGCTGAGCTGTGGTGAACAATGAAATAACAAGTCAGGCTCTGCCAGCTGAGTGCATGCGTTTGCTACTTTCACTGTTATCCCACTCGTTTGAAGTCGCAGCAGTGGAGGGAAACGACAGAGGCCGGTCTATTTTCAGATTTCACTTTTGGAAAGAAGGAAGCTTTGCATGAATTCAGATGACACAGAAAATATAGTCTCAGATAGAGCTACTGTATGTGGGACTCATCGTCTAACTGATTGTGTGTGTGTGTGTGTGTGTGTGGGTCTGTGGTTTATTGAGTGTCAGCATGTAAATGTTTGGCAGCTGATGATGTTTGCAGTGATCTGCAGGGCATCACACCGTAGGAGGAAAGGCTTGTTGGGCTATTTGGAGCCACATCCACCAACACACTGTACACACATCACTTATGCACAGCGCTGTTGACAACACTGACACATTCATGGAGGATACAACAGTCAGTTTTACATGCAACAGATGATCCACGTCAGATAAACATCTAAAACAAACACTTCACGCATACAGTGGACAACGACATGGTCAAATATGTATCTGTGTGTTATTTTCTTCTCCTCCTGCATCTGCAGTTTCTCACAAGATGTTTTTTATATGAGAGATGTACAAAATTACAGATAATGGTGGTGGTGGCATGATCCCACTTCTTCAGATGGTGCATCTTTTAAAGGTCAGACGTTTGAAGCAGAGAAACCGACCATAACTCCCCCACATCATAAAGCTGAAAGCCCTAGTAACCACAGTCAGTGAGTCATTATCGGCTGGTCTGAGTACACGACCATAGATCTTACACCATTTCATATTTTGAAATGTAGTATGTAGTCATACGCTCGTGGGTAGGTTGTAGGATGGAGGTGCAGTTGGATAATGTTAATAGGAAACGGCTGCAGAGTTGTATGAATGCCAACTCTCGTTCATACTGATTTTATTTTTCTAACAACATGGCACCTGTTAACCAATATAGTTGAGTGATGCTGTCTTTGTATGAATAGATTACCTATATCATGTAATACGAATTATGTTTAATTTCATGTAACTAAATACAAGCAAACACATGTAGAGACATAGAGGGTGTAAAATATACATGATGTTATATGTGTTCACGTACAAATATGTGTGCATGGGTGTTAATGAAATGTCATTTTGGACGTAATCATCTATTTGAATTTTTCTATTCTGTTTTATTCTGTCTTTTTGACTATTTCCTCGTGTGTAACTTTACTTTCTGTATCTGTGCTCAGCTGCTGTGTGATTTTCAGATTGCTTTCATTTCGTTTTTAGTTGTGAAGCACGTTATTACTGACTTTTCACAGGTGTTAGATTATTAAAGTTTATTATTATTATAGATAAATATGGCGTTCACCATTGAAGCTTGTATATAGCAGCATGTGGAGATTTAAGTGCATAGAGGCCATCTTTAACACACAGCTACATCGCCTGTTATGGTACATTAAGCATTTATGAGAGCTACATGTCATGAGCTATGACGCGCTGCTGGCCTGTGTAATAACAACGTGTAATAACTTGTTATACGTCTTACTACAGTGTCATGAGTGTTGACAGCGTGTGTTGGAGTCCAGGATGTAACCTGGGCCCACCTTTGGCTCAGCAGCAGCAGCCACACGCACACACCCACCCACACACAGACACACACAAACACACACAAAAACACACACACACACACACACAAACACACAAACACACCGTATAGTAAAGGCTGTAACACTCACCACACTGTGCCGTACGCCCCGGTGCCTATCTGCTTGAGCCGTGTGTATTTCTCCGGGACCTCCCACACCGTGCTGTTGATCTCCTGCCGGATGAAGTGAGCCTCCATGGTGAAGGTGGGAAGGTGAAGCGCGAAGAAGAAGAAAACTTCTCCTCTCTCCTCCTGATCGCTCGCTCACGACGTTCAGCAAACACCATGAAGCACAACACAGCTCAAGCGCCAGGCGGTGAACAGCGCATGTCACTTCCGGTGTGGCTTTTCAAAATCATGTCCGCGCCAGTCACGAGACGTGTAATGATAAGTCATAATAAACTTTATTTATATGACACCTTTCAAAACACAGGTGCAAGGTACTATACAAATTGAAACGTGAACGAACAAGTGTTATACATGAGAAAAGAGTAAAAAACAAGGTAAAATAAAACAACGGTTTAAAAAGAAGGCAAGCTCAGAACCCAGAGAAAGCACACCTATGAAGATTTGGGGTTAGGGTTAAACTCTGATCCTCAGCTGGGACTGTAATGTCAACAAAAAACTAGCAAACATGCTGTAGTTTAAGGGTAGTGTATCAACACTGGCATCCTGAATTTCAGAATAGAAATTAAATCTCTTCTCCTCAGCCACAAAGCCCTTAAAGGTCAGACACCATCAAATCTGAAAGAGCTCATTGCACCCTGCTACTACTTTCCTGTTTAGTAATTCCAATAGTTAGGACCAGCTTTGGCTAGTCATGAGCCACTACACTGGCGGGGAGGACTTCCCTAGATGCATATTCATATTCCATTGATACACAATACCAACTCCACGTCCTCTCACTCCAGTATCTTTCTCATAGTTTACTCATCTGCCTCCTCCTGTTGTCTTCTGCAGGTATTTCTGCCTCAAGAGCTGCAAACAATCCACTCTCCCCATGATCCTGCTACACATACACTGCTACAGTTAGTACTAATAGTTTTATCAATAGTCTTCTACTTCACTTTATAATACAGAATATGGTCTAGACTTGCTCTATATGACATGGCCCTAAGATAACCTCTGATATGATTTGATATAAAAGGGACCTGAATACTTTTAAAGTTTTGAATTTGCTTGTTACTGGGCCAATAGCTTTATTAGTCATGGCACTAGCCTTTATACTGAAAAGAAAAAAAGCAAACGTCCGGTATAATCCAAACAGTGTTGCACTGTTGTAAACTACAGTCAGTCTATTCCAGCAGACAACATGTTGTCTGTAGCAGTTTGAGGACCAGTCACCGTTGTAGTCTCATACAGGACTCAGTTTTCAGAAACACATTCCACTTTAAAAAAAAGAAGCTTTATCCACTGAGTGGAAAATAAATAAATGACATAAACACCTAACAAACCATGAAGTGCCTGGTGTGAACAATCTGACGGTTTGCCTGCTCCAACATGTCAATGACTCCGTTTGCTCCCACCCACACACAGTAGGTGTTACTTGTCATGAATAATTACTCTACATCGCCTGGAGTTTATGAATCACGACAGTCTACTGCAAGACATTCACAGTTACAGGAGAGGAGCAAAAACATGTACACCTCTTATCAAGTGTGTAAATATCTATATAATTAGATGTTATAAATATCTTTCACCGATTTTTGCTCGCTTGTGTAAACCACAACAACAGGTTTCCAGAAAATCTAATCAACCCTACAATCAGCAGTGTTGTCATGACACATTATCAGGTGCTGCTCCCATGACAGCTGATAAAAGACTGACCTTGTGAGCTACATTTTGCATTTTGTTTTTTTCCTCTTCCTCTGTAAGAGTGTCCTGTTTCAATGATACTCGCTATCAGGTAGTTCAGCTACCAGGACTGCATTGATCAATGTCCGTGCAATACATGGCCTATGGATATATATATATATATATATATATATATAACAATACGACAATACGAAACAATAAGAAATGCAACCTGATAATAATACGAAATACGTAGTTAGATGAGGTGGAAACTATAAGTCTGTGCGTTTCGGAGCAGACTTATGTGTAACAGGAGATCGTAACTAAGATAATAACAACAAAAATCCAAATCTAATTAAATGCTTTTACAGTAAAGCAATACAAAAATCCCATTATGTTACTGATGTGTAATGGCTGTTTGTGAGTTGAGTCAATGCAGCCTCCCTATTTTGGTGGCAGCACTTAAAGTAAAAAGAAAAGGATGAGGTGACTATTTTTTAAGTATGCAATAAGTACGATCTTTACTGCTTGATGGCACAAAATGACCATTATATATCTGGGAGGGTTGAAAGGGTCATGGATCAATAGCAATGACTCAGCTGTTACTTGGCCAGCTGCTGAACTTGCTGGAAATCACTTTCCATCGTGTCCTCTGTTGTGGAGAGATAACAGCCCTCACACCACCTGGAGTGTCAAGACGTAATCTAGTCTCGGTTTCTAAGTGATTAGTGGGCTAGCCTTAAGGAAAACGAAAACAGTCTGCGTGACATGGAGGACTCACTACGAATAACTTGTTTGTCAAATTATCTCAGCTGACGTTCAGTTTCTGTGCTTTTTTCCTAAAAGTTTCCCCACCTACATGTCACGTACTTAATCAGTGGCCAGAGATTGTTTGGCTGAGCAAAGAGAGATGCTTGAAAGCCCCAGAAAAAAGAACAGGTTGACCTTGGTTCTGTCAGAGAACTGCCTCTAAGGTCAAGCTCAAACTTTCCCACACAACTGCAGTTTGTAAACATCAGACAGGTTGAACCGGCAGATGTACATCTGAGCTAAGTTTGAATCCAACAGCACCAAAAAGAACTTTGACCATGTTGATATTTGGCAGATATTATGTTTACCATGTTCGCGTTTTAGCCTGTTAATTTGCTAGTTTTCCCTAATTAGCACTGAACACATGGTATAACAGTGGTGGATCTAAGTCAGTGGGGCCATAAAGGAGTCACACTTTAAACAGAGGGGCCAATTGTATGTCGAACATCCAAGAACAGTTCCTGATTCAGTACATGTTTAAGTCAGTCCTTGTTTACCGTTAGCTCTATAGCTAAAGTCACACATTGTTGAATTGTGTGAATGTGTGAGTTATAGAGCCCCCTGGTGACATTTGGGGGAAACAAAACATTACCTTACCAGACATAATAAGGCGTGGGAATGAGATAAATAACTCTGATCTTTACTAACAAGACCTGCGGAACTAATCTGAAGCCTCTTGGATAAGAGATGAAATGTTTCACTTATTAACATGATGTAGCCTCTATAATCAGCTTTAGTTTGACAAACACTGCACTGACTCTGAGGACACACTGTGGGGGAAACGTATGCAGTCAATAAACACATATGAACCTATTTTTGTGAGCGATGGACATCCTCCATGTCATTCCATTAAATATATATTTAATTTCATAGTATAAACCTATTTGAAGTGAAGGATAAAAGTATAAAACTATGTCTGGTTATCCAGCCGCTTACACTCCCACTAGATCAATATCAGTGACTCTCACAAGTAAAGAAATGTAGATCAATGCAAACAGTCTGTGAGCACATTGCTCTGTAGGTGTCAGGTTGTTTCAGTTCGGCTCCAGCAGCAAAGGTTTATCATTCCCTCTGTAGATCTATATCTGTTATTAAGATACTCATCTCACTGCATTGGCCAGTTAAATACATGCATTCACACATTATTGCTGCTTGTGTCATAAACAGCGTCCTTGCACTGTTTATTTTGTCGTCATTTTAATGAGAGATAACCTTTTGGCACCATTATAACTTAATCTGTATAATCTGTGATTATTATAACCTGCTGTGTATTGTTGTCATCTGACGGCCCTTACAACCTTTACCTATATATCTGTCACTCAAACTGGAGGTCCTCATTTGCAGATGTAGCTGTCACAGCAGCTTGGTTAAATTGTGCCACTATGTCTCAATAACATCTCTGGTTTGCAAAGACTCTCATTTTTATTCATGCAGGGATTTACACAGAGCTTTGGGTCATCAGTAGATTTTGAGATTCTTCACAGGATTGACCTGCTGGTGACTCTAGAGGGAAAGGTTAGGAATCACCAATTGAATCCCTCTGGGGGAGAATGAATGCTAGTTTCTTTGAACTACATCCATGAAGTATATCTATATATATATATATATATTGATATTTCAGTCTGAAGAATCTATCTATGCACTGTCTGACCAGGGGCCCGGGAGCCACACAGCTAGCAAGGCTAAAAATAGTGTGCAGTGAGTCCAGTCTGAGTCTGTAGCCGCAGCACAAGTTTGACTTTGTCTGCAAAAGGAGAAATCTGTCTGGATGAACATCTATGTGTGTCAGATCTTTGGAGGAACTAACTCTTTAACATACATGCACCTCCACACTGAAGAACATACTTACAAGAATACAAATACACTAATGATTTGTATAACCATTACGAAATCAACCCAACCTTTGGTAGTATATTCATTCTAGTAAAGCTTGTCCTAATATACACAGGCAGCCACATAAGGGTTGGGAATGAAGCTGGAGCTCCCAGAGGAAACCCCACCACCAAAAACTGATTTCCAAATGTAAAGTTCTCATCATACATTCAAACCCTATGGACCTTACTGCTGTAACTGTTGAGTAGCAGTGAAGTACAGTAGAGCACATTCGAGTACAGGACTGTACAGCTTCAGTACTTTAAAAATCATTACCCAACAGATGCATCTCAATATAAAGGATGTTAAAGCAGAGTATCACGATATATCCCTGTGCCTGTGTTTTTACGATGGAATTTCTCCTGCAGAGTAACATTTAGAATAACAATCCACTCATGGCACACAATCCACTCCAGTACACTTTATCACCTGGCACTGGTTTACTTTAATGGTCTGACTATAAAATGAGCTGAATGAGCTAAAAGTTTCCTTCACCTTGACCAGAAGCTCGAGAGTTTTTTAGTATATTCTGGCAGCCACACTGTCCCTCTGTCCCGTGGAGTCTGGGGGACGTGCATTTGATTTATGCTTCTCCATACAAATCAAGCAGATTATCTCTATATTGTTCTATATCACTATTTGACATAGTCTCGGTCAGAATTCCCAAAAGGTCAAGTCTACTTTTACATTTCAAGTGAGAGGAAAAGTGGTCTCAGACTTCTGGACCCCACTGTGCCTCCTGGCAGATAAAAAACTGTCACTCGCTCCATCTGGGTAATATCAGTAAAATGCCAAATGTGTCTGAGAAACCCAGAACATGAACATAAATGATTTGGATTACGTTTTGATTAATTAATTAGTTCAGTTTATCTGACTTCATCATATAAGTATCCATTTTGCTGTAGAAAGTATGACAGACTTACCTGAATTGAATGAATTTGCCTTTTCTTCACAACATAACATTTCCATCAATCAATTATCTATACATTATTTTATCTATAACAATTATCCTTTGATGGTCGAAGGGCCAGGAGCTAATCCCAGCTGATATGGGAGAGAGGTAGTGTACACCCTGGTCAGGTCTCCAGCCAATCACAGGGAGAAGCCAGAGGAAACGTAGAACTTCCACGCAAACACAGAACATGCAAACCCCACAAAGAAAGACCCAGAGCAAACAAGAATTTGAACCAGGAGCCTTCTTGCTGTGAGGGAACAGTGCTACCCATATATTATTATACAATTATATTAAATAATAGATTTTCATGCCATTTGCCAATCATGTAAAGCAAAATAGATTCAGTAAAATGATGATGCGTGTTTAGTATTACCCACACAGTGATTGAAATAAACAGTCTGTATTATATACAGCAGCGTCTAGGTGGATTTATTTTTTGCTTAAACAATGAGATGATGATCCCATTTTCAAAACTGTCATCACATATTGTTAAAGCCTGCTAAGCCCCACCACATGTGCTTTGAGCTTTAAGCCTGGGCTGAAATGCTACTTTTGCAAAATATAGCAGATTGATGCCTTCAGCCGCTCCTGATCCTTACTACACACAATCCAACGCAAGCTGACCGTGGCCATGTGAACAAAAGCGATGAATGTGGAAATTGTGAAGGTTGCTGCTTTGATGCTGCAGCTTAACATTTTCTGGAAAAGATGAAATGTAGCCCACAAGATGGCACTGACGTCCTGCAGAGAGCTTCCCGATGAGCTGAGTGCTGCAGTCAGGCTAATTTATCAGATCAGGGACCACTGCAGCTTTGTGCAGACCTGGTTATGTGCACACGTGAACCTATTCCTTCATGTGTTAACAGTTCAGAAAATAAAATAATCTTCATGTTTGGGTTCTTAATGCTCCAAAGCATGCTCTTGTGTCTGACTATGGTGCTGATCCTGAGGTCCATCTTTTCCTGTTATTTTATTTGAATGAATTTTGAGTTTTTGGAGTTGTTGCTCTTCTCTTACAGGAACAATGACTACCACTGCTAATGCTAACCACAGAGTTGTTTTATTTATAATGAATCAGAAATAAAAAAGCATCCCTTCCTGTGTGCAGGAGGATTAATCCCAGGGAAGATATTCCAGGCACTGACCAGGCTGCAAACTTCCAGGCTGCAAACAGCAAAATGTAAAAGCCTCACAGGTCAAATCAATATTCTGCTTAAATAATTGGCAACTGAAACGAAGAGACTGAATGAGATAGTAGCGCATGACACATTTATTTATGTGAACGTGTCACTTTTTTTTGGTTTAAAGTAGAAGCCTTTGGGTGGTACCATGTCTCAGCATACACTGCATGGATTGGTGGATGATGAAACAAGATGGCATGTCCTCTATTCTTGCTTGTGATGCAGATACGGTGGCATGACTTGTGGCACTAAGTCTGACTCCAGACAAAGGCGAACACATGTACACACATATGTACACATAATTGCAGAATATATGGCACACACACCAACAGTCTTGCAGTCACATGGTCTGAGGCTGCATGTCTGTTCACCCCCCCCCCCCATCATTTGTGTTTCAACCCATCTGCCAAAATCCTCTCAAGCAAAATCTGAGTTGACATTTTCCAACACTGAATCAGCAGAGAAAGTAGGTTGGCACGTACGGATGCTGTTGATGAGACACAGGAAGTGAGAGGAGGAGAGGAAGGGGGGGGGAGCAGCTTGTCTCACAAAAGGCCACGGCTGGAGGAAGACATCCATTTGCCCCCTGTGCCACCGGAGCAGACGATGGCATTAACCTAATGAGTCTTTACATAGTAATTAAAGGTTCCCCACTGAATGATACTCGCTGTCGTTCTGTACCGAAGGAGAATTAATTATTAGTATTAATCAATGATGTTATCTGTGGGTGTTACTTGGTTCAGAAGGGAGATGGGCAGACAGTGGCATTTAGCTGTGATTAATGAAGTGACCTACCATACAGCCTTGGCTGAGATCGAGAAAAATCTATTCCATTTCAAAATGACCTCCGGGGAGGGACGGCTGGTTGGAACACCCGTACACTCAGCATTCAAATGCAGCAAAACAGACATGCACACACACACAACCTTCGCCATGACGCACTGGGTGGTGTTGTTGATCCAAAAACTTCAGAAACTATTGTCGGAGGAAGTCACAACTGAGACTCTTTGCTCATATATTCACCAGTTTCTGACACACGACTCAAGATTATCATCACCCTCTTCAAGTATGGTGAACTGACTTTATTCCTTAAAAGCTGTAGCGTGCCATCCCAGCATGCAAATGGGATGTCGTGGTGGTGATAATGATATTAATGGGTGCCCTCTGCTGAGAAATTTCCATACTTTGTCCCATGGGCCTGAGTTGTTCGAGCATGGCATTAACATTTTCATATTGGTAGCATTCCCACTAGAACAGGACCAGCCAAGCATGTAGGCTACATTCATTCTTCACACTGGAAAACAGGAGGGAGGAACCGAGTTTTCCACATGGAAGAGACTCGCCAACGAGGCATGGAACCTGCCTGTGAAGGAAATACACATGTTTGTAGTTGCTATTTATACAACTTCTACAGTATATAATACACATTCTATATTATGTTAAAGCATCAGCTGTTTGATCAGTTGCAGTAAATTTGGAAATGCACACATTTCATATTTGTATATGTAGAGTCAACATGTAAAAGCACTGCATCAGTTCCAGCACATAGTGTGAGAACGTACAGGAGATAATGAGGTGCAGAACCCCTGAGTTATGCTGCAGGGGATGTTTTGAAAAAATCACTGGATGTTTAATGCTTTTATTTTATGCTGCTTTATTTTTTTTTAAAACTGCACAAAGAGACACATGGGGTATAGAGGAGCTGAGATAAAATTACTGGTGACCCCAATAATGTCCAATAAGTAGAAGTACAGCTGATAAACGATAGATAGATAGATAGATAGATAAACGTAATGACAAAAATATATTTTTTTACTTAATTTGTGTTCGTTTTAAATAGAATGTTATATAACCCCTCTCTAATGCAGAGGTTAAAGTAATTCAACATGAATTAATAAACAGTAACAGAAAGACTTCTGCAAAATCCTTTCATGGTTCATTGAAAGATGATAAGTCATATCTTTTATTTCCTGACATGTCCTGTTCATTCAACTGTAACTCACTGCAACACTGTCAAATTTTTATTATAAAATCAATGATAATACCGTAGACCTGCGTCACCTGTGGAAAAACCAAGATCTTATCTTATTGTATTAAAGTCAAGGTCACTGACCCTAATGCAAACAAAAAGAACAGCCTCATCAACAAACCTTACAATGATTAAACATCTTATCTCTCTGAGAACAGGTGTTTAAATTCAGAGAATAACACAACATATTCCATTTTCATTTTGTTTTGTTTTATTTGATAATTTTCTATTTTGTTTAATTTATTAAAATTAGGGGTTTTCATGGTTTGGGTTCTTAATATTTTTGAAGCTTTTTTGTATTTCTATAAAGGGGGCATGCTTTAGCTAAAATTGGGCATGAGCTAAGTGTACGTGTAAGTTTTTTTTGTAAGTCTGGACTCTGTTAGGCTCACATTCATTTGAAGTCATTCATTTGTAGTTTCATCTCTCAGCTGGATGCTCACTTCAGGGAGAGTAGCCATACAACCAATAAATCATCTCCATCTATAAATCTTTTTTTCAGACTATAAACTGATAAACATCTTAACTTTGAAATGACTTTGTAAATATTTCCTGCTTTATGCAAATTAACAAAACCAGTAGGTCCTTTGAGAAAAAAAAAAAAAAATAAATAAAGTTTGTGAACATCAATTTCAGAATGTTTGAGTGTTGAGAAAAGGTCACACCCTCACCTCGAACCTTGTTTCATTGACTGGACTCCAGATTCACTAACTCCTAACTCCAATTAGCTTTTGTAGATGCCATTAGCCTCAGGCTTCACTTAATTTTCATTGAGAACGATAGCGACAAGAGCATGTATTAATAGATTGTGTTTGTTCATAATGTCATTTCAGGGGCTTCACAACTTCTCTTGCCACCATACACGCACTCTTTTAATCCTCTGTTTTTAACCCTTCGCATCCCTCTAAGGGAGTACACAAACATTTTTACTTGAGTAAAAGTACAAATAAACAAACAAAAAATGTAATCAAGTAAAAGAAAAGCTCCTAATGAAGTGCTCTACTACATCATTATGTACTTTGTTATATCCTACCTCTTTCCCTTTCAGTGATGAACTTCATTTAGTTTAAAATGAAAGTGCCTGGTGCAAAATGGTGCTGTTCAGTTTGGAATTAGCCGAGTGAGCAGACAGCTTTCACTGAAGTCACATCATCTCCTCCGATGATCCGGACTCTGATCCCCGATGGTTTACGATCCCAAATACGTCTATTAAATTCAGACGGCCACCTGGTTCTCCTTCCATCTGACCCAGCATCAGGTCAGATCCTAATGAGGATGAAGAGGTAAGTGCCTTCGTTAAAATACCATTCAGAGTGTTGCAGATGTTGCTTTTATTTTGTCACTGATCAACATTTGGTAAACAGATGGGTAATGCACGCACATCTACACAAACAATGCTCACAATAGGTAACACTCCAGTGCTCATCCAAACAGCGATTACCGTCTCGGATGAGGCTGCCCGGGCGATGACAGTACGGAGGGTCCCCATGGTACCACTTTGCCGCGCCTCAGAGGAATGCAAGTCATTGTGCCAGGTTTCATCTCATCCACTCATTAGGATGCTTGCTGGCCAGCACATGACAAACCTCACTTTTACCATTGTTTGTCTGCTAGCAAAGCTGGCCAGTCCTAATAGTAAACATGGAGGGTAATCGCTGCATTTCTGGACTTTTTCGGCAATTATGGGCAATTGGAGGCTAAAACTGGGGTGACCCACAGCATAATGGCACAAGGCAGGTCTCAAATATTCAGGACATTGGCTTTTCATTCCTGAGTGTGAGACTGAGGAAGAAGGAGATAATAATGAGCATTAGCCAGGCTGGTGTATTCATTTGTGAGTATGATGACCCAAATTGTGTCAGAGGTTACAGAGCCACGTGAGTGAGAGGACATAATCAGACAGTAGATCACATCTGCAAAATGTGTCTGTTTGTCTGTACAATGCAGCTTAAATGGCGATTTTGTGTACTTTGTGTGTGTGTGATTTTATTTTGCTACTCTAAGAGGAGAAAAGTGCAGCAAGTGCTGATCAATAAAATTTTACGGCCAATCCTAAATTGCCCTGGTAGCCAATGAAGTGAAGCTAAATTGGGGTATGATGCTGTCTTCTCCCCTTAGCCGCCATCATGGAAAGTGGCTGCAGAATCCTGAACAAGCTGTAATCTGGATATAATCTGCTGCGCTTTACAGCTTTCCAGGGAGGCTTAATGAAGGAGAAGCATGGCGTTGCAGTTTTTAGCAGTGAGTCATGGACAGAAAATGTAATAAAGTACAGTTATGGAAAACTCAACTAGACAACAGTCTTCATGATCCTCCGAGCAGGGATAGCAACTGAAAGTTAGTTTGGATGTGATCAGACAAAAGGCCTGTGAGGGCTAAATATATAACTCACTTACCTTACAGAATATTTGAGGATTATTGCCAATGTGGGCCTTATTTTAACAGTCTTTATTCTTACCAGATATAATAATGTTGCAATCAACAAACAAACCCGAGCGTGTCCCAAGCAGGCTGAAGAAGATCCCTCTTTTATGTTGTGAATCTTGCAGAGTCCACAGTCGTCTTTTTCAATTTTGGTTCTTTTTACATTGGGAAAGTTAGGGGATGTCTGTAAAGTCTAGCCCAGTGGTTCTTAACCTTTTTGGAGGTACTGAACCCTGCAAGCTTCATCAGTGCATTCACCGAACCCTTCGTCATTGGACAAATAAAATATTATTTCTTCAAAACATAGGTATATATTTTGTTAGTGCACAAAATTAACCATGCATCAAGTGCACACAAAATCACGGTGTTCAAAGAACAAAACCAACAAACAGGAATTTCACACAAAAACATAACTAATATAATAAATAATATTTATTGCAAATCAATGTGATTTTTGCTGTTGCCTTTCAGATACAGCTTCAGAAATGCGCGGCTTCACTTTGGCAAGTGCGACCTTTTCTTAATTTTCATGTCTACCATCCTCGAAAAGTATTGCACGCAAAAATAAGTTGTAACAAACGGTGTGAGTATCTCAAGGGTCACCAAAACGTTGAGAGCGTTGTTGTTCTGAAGAGTTGCTGTTGAAGCTGGCTCTGCTGAATGACGTACAATCACAACAGCCACAAGTCGACTACTGAGCGCTTCAAGTTCCCTGCAGCACAGATATCAAAGCTAAGCAATGTGGCGTGATCAGCTGCAGCCAATGACGGCCAAGCGGAGGGGGACTTCACGAATAATTCGAGTGGGCTGAATTTGTTTTGTGTAACTAATTTTTACTAAGCAACAAAATATTTGTAATCTGACAAGGCGAAGAAAAATTGTGTGTTGCCAAATTGTCTTCAGCCAATTTTTTGACGGCCGACAAAAACGTCCAGATATTGCCAGTGTGAACCTGGCTATACTGTGTGTGTCTTGACCCCTGCCGAACCCCCGAGAGTGACTCACCGAACCCCTGGGGTTCGATCGAACCCAGGTTAAGAACCACTGGTCTAGCCTATGTTTATGGTACTTTTCCTTATTTATGATGGTTGCTTCCTGTCCCCACCTGCTGCACTTCCTGTTTCCACCAAAGGAAGCTGACTCCGTTATTTCCAGGCCCTGCTACATTTGCATTTAAAAAAAAAAGTGTTTTAAGACACTACCAGGTGACTTTCCCTGTCACATGCTCATGACAAGATTTCCTGCGGATTATATTGTGCCACCTCCGTCACATTATATTTTATCACAGAAGACACCATCAGTAAGAGAACAGGATGCTATCTGGTATCTGCCATGTTGTGTTGCGTTGCAGTCAACAGTCTTTGACAGTTATCCTTTTGGTTGTTTATTGTTTGCTTTGCTCTGGTTTCCTCAACAGTTGTTTTCCATAGTGAGAAAATGGCCGACAGCAGGACAGCAGACCACACTGAAGCTCAACTGGGACCAATAACCATAATTCAGACAAAGAAATAAAGATAGAAATGTGACATAAATACACACAGAACTGTCAGGTGTGCTGGTTAGTTTACACTAATCTGTGGAGTTTGTGCAGATGCATATTAATGAAAATATACAATTTGTCAGTCTATTTAAATATGCTATTAGACAAATATATAATTAAGGATATTAAGGATAATGTTTATGTTTAGGATTGTTCGGCCTCAGAGGAGATATGCACTGTGCTGAGTGCCACTCTGGTTTGTGACAAATAAAAATAATCAGACCCACAATAAACCCACGGGAACAGCACTCTTTAAATAATTATCATAGTTTGTAGCTGTACAGCTCATTTAGTCTCATTACAAACAAAACAAACATTTTTAAAAGTCTGCATTTATTTTTTTGTAGGGAGAACAGCTTCACAAGCAGATGGGAAACACAATATCCACAGTGTGTATGTGTGTGTGTGTGTTTCCATTTTACCTCATGTTTACTCGTAACAATCCCATGTGTGTTTATGTATTTGTACACACCACTTTTCACACAGCCGGATGCCTCTTGTGTATGCATGAGTCAGTGTTTTCACTTGAAACTGGTTTTACAAGCTAAAAGTACAACATTTTACACTCACAATTATTGCAAATGATGAAATATGCTTTTTGTTTAATTTCTATCCATGGAACGTACTTTCTGTGGGACCTTATAGAGACATTTTCTTCACAGTGGCCTTCTGGGTTGTACAAAACTGAAAATGTAACTATATAACTGTTGGCCCTTATTGTTTAAATGCAGGTATCAGCTCCTCATTGTCAAACACTTCAGATGTGTACATTTTTACTAAAGAATAGCTTAATTCTGAAATACACAGTGTGTGGGATGCTTCGAAGATGAGTGGCTGAGATGTCTGCGATGGTATTGTTTATGCTCCGGGGGAAAAAAATTATATTTTATGACATCAAATAAATAACTTGTGCAGAATAGGATTCGGTGCGTGCTCGAGGCAATGAAACAGCTTGCGAACGCGGACAAACAATGGCCAAGTAATGAATGAATTACTAGAGTTTAAGGGCTGAGCGAGCACATCTGTCCCTGAGATGTTGACTCAGTCAAAACCTTTGGTGAGTAATAGAAGTCAACGCTTTCAGCTATACTAGAAATATTCCTCACACTCCTCGGCCCATTTTAATGACTGCTGCTGCTACAGGTTTTTCAGGCAAAATGAGGTTTACTTATATTTCTTTTCAGTTTTGATCATACTTATATTGCATGATTTGTGTTTCTGTATGTACAGGGACCTTGTTCAATGATTGATGGATGGGTTACGACTATACACACATAAATTACATGCTCCTATAAATAAGATGGAAAGCCTGCGTTTGATATATATGTTTGTCAATAAAAGTTATTCTGGGAAATGTGGGTGAAGTCGAAGAATAACAAGGCGGGTTAAGGAAAGTGGGTACGATCCACAACAGTATTAGTTAATTACTCCGTGCACATTTTAAACACCATAGATTGATGATGCCCAGAAGTGGATAAAGCAATTTGACGGCGGAAGTTTTGTTTGTGTTTTCCAATCGCCTTATTTTGCATTTGCATGATGATAGGCTCATTAGCTCTCATTATGCTTGTTGATTGGGTTACCGACAATAAAAGCACGTAGGCCTATTCTTCCCCGATTAACAGAAACCAATGACTTGTAAGATATTTTTGCCTCTAACTCTTCATTTGTCATCTCAGTAAATACATTAGAAGCTTCCAATCAATCCTGCTTCACCACCGAGTTTCATCCAAATTGCTGGCACGTCACTAAAAAACACTGTGTGGTGCCTATAATTAGGATAATAACTGTGAGTGGGCAGCCTGTGTGTTGGGGAGCATATGTCACAGTGTGTTAGCATCTAGGCTACAACGTGTTACTTACGCCTGCCATGGCCGCCCTGGCTGCCTGTCAGACCAGCCGTGAGGTGACAGTGATGTGTTCTTGTCTGTCAAGTTCACTGGCCCAGAAGACCTGTCACCTGTCAACACAAACACACATGTACACAAACACACGCACACAACGATATGAACACACACAGAGGTTTGGGAAGCTGCCCTTATTAGGACTTGCCTGTTGATTGATTGTGGACAGCCAAAACCAATACCTTAACCATGACCAATTCATACCTAACTCTAACCTGAATCTAGCCACAGTTCATATAACCTTAACCAGGACCTCACCTATTAAGCTCTGCCTCTTTAGGGACCAGGCTTTGGCCCCCATGAGGTTTATGCTGAGAAAGGTCCTAAGGAGGTAACAACAACCAGTTCACTGGCCCAGAAGACCTGTCACCTGTTAACACACACACACACACACACACACACACACACACACACACACACACACACACACACACACACACACACACACACACACACACACACACACACACACACACACACACACACACACACACACACACACACACAAATTAACTTGTTATTATTATGGGGACTAGCTTTTTGTCACTATATGAAAGATAAGTCCCGATAATGTGATAAATACAGCGGGACAAACAGTTGTAACATAGGCTAATAAACGACTAAATTTTCTGAATGAATCTTCTCAAGTGACAAAATAAGTATGTAAGTATGTACTGTATTTATTTGTATCGCTTTGCATTCCCTGATTTTACCTCATTCCAGTGGATTATAGTAATGGTTGGTCAAATTACTGTCATATACACGTTTTTATTCTCTGGTTTAATCAATAATGACTTCATTCTTTGTTTGTTTGGATTATTATTGATCTTCTTTTGTATTTTTACTTGTGTTTTTTGTTTGTGAAGCACTTTTTTACGTCATATTGAGAGGTGCTATAATAATACATGTTAATCTGTCTAAATTGAAAACAAAATTGTTAATCCTCTTTTGTTTTGATTTTATGTGACATTATTTTGATATTTAAATTGATAATAATAATAATAATAATAGTATTAATGACACATTCACATAAGATTTTTTGCTTTTAATAGGATGAATGCACAGATAATGTAAACGACAATGAAAGCTAACTTTCACAATAATAACTGTAATAGTGATAACTCAAAATGATCAGCATTCACATCATTTGATTATTTTCACCTGCAAGCCCGTTTTAATTATAATTTTTTTAATGCTTACAACCATTAATTTTCCCTTTTCCCAATTCATCCTCTTTAGCGTCACTACTGTATATCTGACTCTGCCCTGTGCCCACATGTGAGTCATTGAGGTTTCATGTTGTGGGATCACTCGTCTCCTCTGTCCTTGGGAATAGCCCTCCTCTGACAAACCTCTGCCCTCCACTCTGCAGCACATCCACCTCGCCACACTCCATCTTTCCTTCTCACAAACCCTCCTCCTCCTGCCTCCCTCTCTCTTCTCTCCATTGACCCTTGACTAAGTGTGTATTTGTGTCTCTGACTGAGGCCCAGTGTGTTTGTGCCACATGACCTGAAGCTGCCCATGACCAGTGGTCCACAGCTAAAACGTTAAGGCAGGGGACTCCTTTCCACACCGTATACCTTCTTTACTCTCCACTCCACACTTTGATTATCTCATTTTTCCCCCATTTTACTTTCATTTCCTTTCTTTGCTTATGTCCAGTTTATATTTGAAACCAAAACCAGTATTGATATTGATTGGTTCCAGCCTCTCATAACCCCCACTGGTTGACCTGTGGTTCGTTAAATGTTAAGAGGAAATATATATAGATAAATAAAGACAACTAGATACATTTACCCTTCAGAAAAAGATGATAATCAGAGTTATATCATCATTGTTTGCAGCTACTAGAGTTTTTTTTAAGTTTAGTGTTGAGTCACATAAAGAAAAAAGAAAGCTGAAGTCTTTTAATTCCATCCAAAGGTTTCTTTCTTCATTTTTGCAGAATATTAAACATCACTTCATTATAATACCTGTAACTAGCCTTTTTGATCACATTCACAAAAACTTTGTCCTTTTAAAATGCTGCTCCTTAACTCAGAAGGATTTTCTTAAGCCTTTGTGACCGATCTGAAAAAATCAATTCTTTCAATCAGCCTAAAAAATTCTTCTCGGCCATTGATCTACTTTTAGAGAGGCGGCCAGCAGCTTAGTATTGCCCGGGTAATACCCATGTGAGTCAATGGAAAATCTATTTACTTTGTCTCTAAATCAAATCCTATACGGTATCTTATGCAACCTAATGGAACAGTTTGCAAATGATTTTGGGAGAAATGCTCCGTGTCCCCTCTGACTTTGACTGCAGCTTGAGCTTCCCGAGGCCCCAGAGAGGTTTGATTAACCACATCTGGTCCCGCTCTTTATCGGGATTCATCACAGCAAACTCTTTGGTAATTAGAGAGACCATCCTTCACGTCAAATCAAAAACATGACTGATGGCTATGTTGTGCAATAGGAGTAGACTTGACGTTGGCTAATTATTAATAATCATGAAATATGATTATTAAAATAAAAATTATTATCTATCAAAAATAATTAAATTATTAATTGAAGATGATCAGTAATCAAATAACAATAAAACCACTAATGAGAAAATAGGAATTATCAATTAGAAAGTACAAGCTGTCAATTAACAATGATAAGGTTATCAACCAAGAATAATGAAAATAATTAGTCTAAAACAATAAAATTATCAATTTAAGAATAATACTATCTATATTAATAATTGAGAAAGGGGGGCACCACCCTGGTTACCAGGGACCAACGATGTCAAGCTATAATTATCAGTCTCATAATGATAAATGTCAAATTAATAATGTCAATATTTTAATATTAACGATTACTTAATAAACAGTGAAGGCTTCTAAGTTCGAGCACAGGCGATCATAATCCAGCTGCAATCACATACATATGCACAAATAATCACAGACTACAGATACTTTAATTACAAAAGTATTTATTAAAAAGGGGAAATAAAGTTATAATGTTATTCAATGATTTATCATTTTAACAAGCTCCAATATTTCAAAGGTAAACACAGCAGCAGCACTTATCACAATTCAGAAAATACATGGACAACCTGCGGTCTACCTATGTATGTCTGTCTCTATGTGTGTGTGTGTCTGTGTCAAAGTGTCTCTCTGTGTGTGTGTGTCTATGTGTGTGTGTGTGAAATAAAGTTAGTGTTATTTAATGATTCATCATCTTAACAAACTCCCATATTTCAAAGATAACAACAGCAGCTTATCACAATTTAGAACACGCATGTAACCTCTGGTCCATCTATGTGTCTCTGTGTGTGTGTGTGTCTGTCTGTGTCTATCAATGTGTGTGTGTGTGTGTGTGTGTGTGTGTGCGAGAGAGAGAAAAAGAAGGGGGGTGGCGATGACGCGTAGTGACATCACATCTAAGATGGAGGCCGATCATGATTCGTGGAATCAAGGCCTAAAAACTCTCAAAATGGCGGATTGACTACAAAACAAGATGGCGGAGCCGTTATGAATTTAGAGCCAGGATGGGAGGAGAGAGAGAGCGGAGGCGTGGCAATAATAGACTCAAAATGGTGGGTTTAACTTAACGTTATCCAAAATGGAGAATATGTTAATGACACCATGTGGCCGGAGCGCACACTGGTGGTCGTCACATGAATTACACAAAGGAAATTTTAGACAAAGAGAATTCTTATCTCTGCTTGGCTTTGGGGCCGAATGGTTTCCAGATGTGTTCAGCCTCTCTAAGCATAGATTTAACTATGTGACATGACCTGTATTATAAATACAGGTCAGGAGTGTGTATAGGTCGGTTTAGAAGGAGAGAGAGAGAGAGAGAGAGAGAGAGAGAGAGAGAGAGAACATGAGAAAACATGTAAGGAGAGTCCAAAGAAGCTCTTAAAAATACGTCTGAGATGAGTTAACAGTGATTCACCCCTCAGCCCTCAAGCGAGCGTTGTGGGCCGAGGTTCTGATCGGTGAAATCACTGCAGACTCACACAGACGTTAACAGTGCGGGCGGAGGCGCTTCTCGCGGCCCTATTTACTGCAACACAAAACATTGCGATCCAACCGGAAACCGGAAGTAGCGGCTCGGAGTAGTGGCCGGCTAAAACAATGGAACACGGAAGTTCCATCAACAAAATACACTCAAGTATTAAATCAACACGCTACATATTAAAACTAACATCTGCCCAGACAACATAAGCCTCTTACTGTGACCGTGATTTCGTGGGTTTCCTGCGCCTCGGCGCGAATCTCCCGGAAGTCCAGTGAACAATGTCTTGGCCTCTCAGGCGAGCTCCCGTGAGCACCGCAGCTGGGCCGGACCGGAGCGGATCAGTCATGCTCCGTGACGGGATGAAGCTTGGTCTTCTTCTGCAGCAGCGGAGATCGTGCTGCCTCACAGGGACGTTCGGCTGCTTGTAGCCGTTGTAGATCGTGTGGAGAAAGAATAAAGTAAAGTCCGTGTGGATAAGGAAACAGTCTGAGATCGTCCAGCGAGCAATTTCCTGTTTCGATGTCTAATCGCCTCCTTAGTTACTGAGTCGTGTGGTTAGACCTCTTGAGGTCAGAAAACAACTTGAGCAGCGTGGAAAAGAAGACAAAAAGAGTCTCTTAAAAATACCGAGTTAACTAGTAGAACCCCGGAGGGGTTCTGTTGTTGCTTGGGCATCTGAGTGAAGAGAGAGATTTCTGGGAGCAGAGGGGTTTTGTTCTACCTGGGAGGTACCTGCCCCCCCTGGAGGAGGGGTCAAGGGTCAGTGTTGCCCTCAGCCAATTAGATGTCAGGGTCCCGACCTTAGTGGGCGGGGATTCGACCTCAGTGGGCGTTTCAGAGTCTCATTTGGGTTTTTGCAGAGCGGCCTGCAACATCTCCCCACCAGGCCCTGCTGGAGGGGGGGCACAGTGGGGGTTCAGGACATGCTTCCCCCACCAAGGCGAGGCTCCAGGCTGTCTAGAGAAGGTGTGAATTAAGACTGAAACTGGTTGAACTGGTTTCAGCTGGGCCTTGTAGGCCTCAAGTATTTACAACCGATTGTTTGATGGTCACTCAGGACCTCACCCCCAACAATCCCCCTTTGGCCTGGGAACTGGGTCGTTACCCAGTTTCCAGGGCACGCTAGGGTCGAGAGTCCAGTGATAATCCATGAGAGGTAATCCTTGAGTGGAGTTGAAGCATTGAAAGTTAGTTCATCATGAGGCATAAATGTCTTTGAGGCATGAGTCTAAACAGAGAGAGGTAATTGTCTGGGCAGACAGAGGCTAAACAACATATATTCTAAAACACGGCGCACATTTCAATTTCACATAATGCTTATCGGCAGTTATTGTTAACATACTGATGAATTTCGGTGAAGAGTGAAATGAAAGAAAAGTGGAAAAAGGAACAGAAGAAAATGTTTGAGTAGGTGCTGGTGTTTTGAGGTAATCATGTGTGTTATTCTGTCAAACCAAAACATTTAGAACGGCGAGTCACGTTCTGTTGTTCGCTAATCTGTGAATATATGGTAAATCCTATTTCTAGGTTTGCAAATCTACAGATATTGAAATTTTTCTGCCAAGACTGAATTGCCAACTGTACCCGTGAGGGCTGCACAACCGTAGTGGTAACGACTTCAAAATCCTCAACGAGGTCTAAGGAGTTCACTACCTGAACATACGTTATACGATTTACTGACAGAGGGTCTAAAGCATGCAGCTATTGATGGAGTGAGTGGTTTGAGCGGTCTTTGTTTTAAAATTGGGATTTCTTCCCCCCCCCCCTTTCAGGTGTGGAGGTGAGAGGGGGTTTCTGGCAGCGCCTCGGTCCTTCCCAGTCATTGAAGTCATCTTTAGGAGTGGAGAAGGAGGGCAACTGCTTCTAGTTTCGCCAACGGGGTTCAGTGTCTGGTCTCTTAGGGGAGCCTGGAGGAACACGTGGTACAATGTCTCTCATTGCTTCATCCACACATCTCCGTATTAATTCCTCTGTGCCAGGATGCATCCCATGTGTTGGACTTCGGTCACCATCTCTATACTCCTAGTATTGATGAGGTTTCCTTTGGTTACAGCCCCTACTTCTCTGTGGAGAGGGATTCAGGTGCTGAGGTCGAAACTGTTTGTGGGGCTGGTTGAAATCCTCACCCCCTTGGTTTTGAGGGGCACCCTGTTGGAAGGGTCGTTGTTTCTGGTCCTCTTTGCTGGGGTTCATCTTGGCGTGGGGAAAGTTGTCATCTTCCAGCGCCGGGTCCACATGTGTTGGACTTGAACTGCCAGAACCACGGTGTCGTCTTCGTTACACCCTCGGTTGTCTGGGTCGAAGCGATAAATGTCTTTTTCAAGGGGCTCTTGCCGCCGGTTGCGGATTTCCTCTCTTTGAGGGGGTGCTGAGTCATCAGTGTCTTTTGACTCGAATGTGCCACGGTACTCATCTTCGTGGCCACCATCTCTTGCACCGGGGTTGGAGGACCATCCAGGACGCGACCGTGAGTCATGGTGCGCCTCTGCCTGAGTGGCAGACTGGGAATCTCCTTCAGCCCTCCAGGACGGAGTCCTTCCGTCGTTGTGATGTGGATCAGCATGGCTCCGTGCAGGATGTGTTCCTTCTGGCTGGAGTGGATGCTGTGTGTCCGCTGGACAGGCATTTGATGTTGCCTCATAGCGGTCGCAGGTCACTGCACGTCTAGGGGTTGAGTCCTGCTCCCCCCTTGGTGTTGAGTTGGTCGGGGCTGTCGACTGCTGGGTGTGTCTGGCTCTCCAGAGCGAAGCTTCCTCTGCATGAGGGTTGCGTAGCTGTGCCTGCAGCTTTTCTCCCAGTGTCTCTGCTCCGCTGGCTCCACCGGGGTTGACGTCAGCTCCTGGCCCTGTCATCAGGGATATCAGCTCGAGGGGGGGCAGCTCTGTTTGACTGGGCCCCCCTTTCTGCTGACCTTTGACCTGCGCGTGCTCCTGCACCGCCTGGTCCTGTTCTTTGCGGGTCTCGATGATATGCCGCAGGTGGGAGTTTTTCTCCTGCTCCGCTCGACATGCTGCTTTGCATGGCTCTGAGCGCCTTCGCATGTTCTTGGGTCTGCAGCTCGGCTCTCTGCTGGTAGAGGAGTGTCAGTTGACCCAGAGCATGGGGTAGTTTCGGATGCGGGCCAGTGGGGTTGATGAGTGCATGGACAGTTCTTGATCTTACGATCGCAGGTACTTATTTCATACTCACTCAATTCACTCACCGCATCATTAGAAAAAATTAATCAGACTGGCTACAGTCTCTAATAGGACCTCTGGTCCTGAGGGAGCACTTGCCCCACGGTGTTACATGCTACTCATCTTCTGAGTGCGAAAAGGCACCTGGTGGACTGCTCACGCTTGCTTAGAAAAAGTGGGTAAAACACTTAATTAAAAAAACTACACAACAAGATGCACAGGTGAGCTTCACCCTGTGTCTATAAAGTGTCAATGAAGGATAGCTCGGTGGCTCAATCCTTAAGACCTAGTTGTTCAACAACTAGTCTTCTCAAAACTAGTCTCTCAAATCTAGTTTGTCTCCTTAAGATCAAAAAGCATGCAGAAAATCTCCAATAAAAATTACCAACTACTGAAACGCAGTCAGCAACCAACCAAAGTTACACAAAAGTCTGCTTAGCAAAGGGAATTAAGAATAAAGAAACTTCAAAGAGAAATTAGTTTCGAACCTATGTCTCTCTTCAAAGATTAATCATAATTATTGTGCATTGAGATGACACAACCACTTATATGCTAGAAGCAACCAACCACGGATACACAAGGCACTAGTATACCTGCTTGGGACAGATGCAAAGGGATTACAATAAAAATTTTCAAAGAGAAATAAATTCCTAGAATTATTTTTCTCTTTTCTTAAATTATTTATGATTCTTGTGCCTCGAGAACACAACCACCGATTGCAATCTGCAGCCAATTACGGATACACCAGGCACTGGTAAACCGGTTTGGTAAAAGTTCAAATGAATTAAAAATAAAACTTTGCAAAGAAGAATACATTTCCAAAATTATTTTCTTCTTCAACAACGAATCATGATCAATACCAAATGAGAGAAAGGAAAAGTTTTGAAAAAAAATTAAAAATTTTCAAAAAAATTTAAATTTTTCAAAAAATCAAATTTCTGGAAAAAAAGAATCTGGATTATTGTACACAGTATTATGATACAGCTGGAGTTAGATCGCCTCACAGGGGGCACCATTTATGTTGTGCAATAGGAGTAGACTTGACGTTGGCTAATTATTAATAATCATGAAATATGATTATTAAAATAAAAATTATTATCTATCAAAAATAATTAAATTATTAATTGAAGATGATCAGTAATCAAATAACAATAAAACCACTAATGAGAAAATAGGAATTATCAATTAGAAAGTACAAGCTGTCAATTAACAATGATAAGGTTATCAACCAAGAATAATGAAAATAATTAGTCTAAAACAATAAAATTATCAATTTAAGAATAATACTATCTATATTAATAATTGAGAAAGGGGGGCACCACCCTGGTTACCAGGGACCAACGATGTCAAGCTATAATTATCAGTCTCATAATGATAAATGTCAAATTAATAATGTCAATATTTTAATATTAACGATTACTTAATAAACAGTGAAGGCTTCTAAGTTCGAGCACAGGCGATCATAATCCAGCTGCAATCACATACATATGCACAAATAATCACAGACTACAGATACTTTAATTACAAAAGTATTTATTAAAAAGGGGAAATAAAGTTATAATGTTATTCAATGATTTATCATTTTAACAAGCTCCAATATTTCAAAGGTAAACACAGCAGCAGCACTTATCACAATTCAGAAAATACATGGACAACCTGCGGTCTACCTATGTATGTCTGTCTCTATGTGTGTGTGTGTCTGTGTCAAAGTGTCTCTCTGTGTGTGTGTGTCTATGTGTGTGTGTGTGAAATAAAGTTAGTGTTATTTAATGATTCATCATCTTAACAAACTCCCATATTTCAAAGATAACAACAGCAGCTTATCACAATTTAGAACACGCATGTAACCTCTGGTCCATCTATGTGTCTCTGTGTGTGTGTGTGTCTGTCTGTGTCTATCAATGTGTGTGTGTGTGTGTGTGTGTGTGTGTGCGAGAGAGAGAAAAAGAAGGGGGGTGGCGATGACGCGTAGTGACATCACATCTAAGATGGAGGCCGATCATGATTCGTGGAATCAAGGCCTAAAAACTCTCAAAATGGCGGATTGACTACAAAACAAGATGGCGGAGCCGTTATGAATTTAGAGCCAGGATGGGAGGAGAGAGAGAGCGGAGGCGTGGCAATAATAGACTCAAAATGGTGGGTTTAACTTAACGTTATCCAAAATGGAGAATATGTTAATGACACCATGTGGCCGGAGCGCACACTGGTGGTCGTCACATGAATTACACAAAGGAAATTTTAGACAAAGAGAATTCTTATCTCTGCTTGGCTTTGGGGCCGAATGGTTTCCAGATGTGTTCAGCCTCTCTAAGCATAGATTTAACTATGTGACATGACCTGTATTATAAATACAGGTCAGGAGTGTGTATAGGTCGGTTTAGAAGGAGAGAGAGAGAGAGAGAGAACATGAGAAAACATGTAAGGAGAGTCCAAAGAAGCTCTTAAAAATACGTCTGAGATGAGTTAACAGTGATTCACCCCTCAGCCCTCAAGCGAGCGTTGTGGGCCGAGGTTCTGATCGGTGAAATCACTGCAGACTCACACAGACGTTAACAGTGCGGGCGGAGGCGCTTCTCGCGGCCCTATTTACTGCAACACAAAACATTGCGATCCAACCGGAAACCGGAAGTAGCGGCTCGGAGTAGTGGCCGGCTAAAACAATGGAACACGGAAGTTCCATCAACAAAATACACTCAAGTATTAAATCAACACGCTACATATTAAAACTAACATCTGCCCAGACAACATAAGCCTCTTACTGTGACCGTGATTTCGTGGGTTTCCTGCGCCTCGGCGCGAATCTCCCGGAAGTCCAGTGAACAATGTCTTGGCCTCTCAGGCGAGCTCCCGTGAGCACCGCAGCTGGGCCGGACCGGAGCGGATCAGTCATGCTCCGTGACGGGATGAAGCTTGGTCTTCTTCTGCAGCAGCGGAGATCGTGCTGCCTCACAGGGACGTTCGGCTGCTTGTAGCCGTTGTAGATCGTGTGGAGAAAGAATAAAGTAAAGTCCGTGTGGATAAGGAAACAGTCTGAGATCGTCCAGCGAGCAATTTCCTGTTTCGATGTCTAATCGCCTCCTTAGTTACTGAGTCGTGTGGTTAGACCTCTTGAGGTCAGAAAACAACTTGAGCAGCGTGGAAAAGAAGACAAAAAGAGTCTCTTAAAAATACCGAGTTAACTAGTAGAACCCCGGAGGGGTTCTGTTGTTGCTTGGGCATCTGAGTGAAGAGAGAGATTTCTGGGAGCAGAGGGGTTTTGTTCTACCTGGGAGGTACCTGCCCCCCCTGGAGGAGGGGTCAAGGGTCAGTGTTGCCCTCAGCCAATTAGATGTCAGGGTCCCGACCTTAGTGGGCGGGGATTCGACCTCAGTGGGCGTTTCAGAGTCTCATTTGGGTTTTTGCAGAGCGGCCTGCAACATCTCCCCACCAGGCCCTGCTGGAGGGGGGGCACAGTGGGGGTTCAGGACATGCTTCCCCCACCAAGGCGAGGCTCCAGGCTGTCTAGAGAAGGTGTGAATTAAGACTGAAACTGGTTGAACTGGTTTCAGCTGGGCCTTGTAGGCCTCAAGTATTTACAACCGATTGTTTGATGGTCACTCAGGACCTCACCCCCAACAGCTATTTGTGGTGTTATGAGTGCATGTGTGTATGTGTGTTGGTAGGACACAGCAGAGGAATCTGATTAATGATGCTCATCTCAGCTTCCCTTGGCTGTCCAAATGTAAACAGAGGACTCAACTGTTTGCTTGCAGTGTAATTAGTCAGCGGTGACAGGTCTTTTCTCTCTCTCTCTCTCTCTCTTTGCTCGTCTTGTCAACAGGACAGATACGCACCGTGCTGTCAACAAGCCTGATAGCCAGCACTGGTGGAAAGGTTAAGATTTACATAAAATATAGCAATCTGCTAACACACACTACACATTGGACAGATTTCCCATTACTGCATTTTTTTTCTCTTATTCTTTCCCCTCTGCACTCTCTCCTTTTGTTTTTTTCACCCTTCTAACACAGACTGTCGCTCCGATTGACTCTCGCTCTGGCATGCAGAGCCAAGAATGCATGCATGATTGAGCGCACTAATATACACACAAACAGTCATAAACATTTCTCTTTGTTGAGCAGGTAGACAGCAGAATAACGGTCATCTGTCACAGTCAAGGTAATGCAGTTCTAGTGCGTGCCGTCCTACATAACACTGTATACAATATATATATATATGGACCTCATAGCTTTTATTGTGCAAATGCTGCTGTCATTGAGTCGTCCTCACCAACAGAGAAAACACTGTGACAGACAGCGATGATGGACTCAGTTATTCTGAGGTTAAGCTACTAATCCACAAATGTCTGTCTGTCTGTCTGTCTGTCTGTCTGTCTGTCTGTCTGTCTGTCTGTCTGTCTGTCTGTCTGTCTGTCTGTCTGTCTGTCTGTCTGTCTGTCTGTCTGTCTGTCTGTCTGTCTGTCTGTCTGTCTGTCTGTCTGTCTGTCTGTCTGTCTGTCTGTCTGTCTGTCTGTCTGTCTGTCTGTCTGTCTGTCTGTCTGTCTGTCTGTCTGTAGGTGAAACACATATGTGGCAAACCATTCATCTAGTTGTTTTCACACTAATCCATTGTAAATTGCCTGAGAAAGTGTAGTGCTGATTTTGGTGCGATTTGGATACATTCAATATTAATAATATTAGAACAAACTGGCTAAAGTCACTCTTAAGCAGTCGGTGGGGGTGGGGCAGCGTGTATTAACAGTCAGTTCTCCCAACATATCAATAAATGAGACACAGACAAACACACAGTACAGGTGCAGATCTCTGCTATGGCAACAGCATGGCAATTTGATAAAAGAATTTTTTTTTGTTGCTCCAACGTTTATATTGAGACTTGGGATTGAAGATTTTATCACTTGCTTAACAGAGCTCTGAAATAATAACAGCAGTCCAGTAAATCATTCAAACTTAATATAGACCACACACATGAACAGTAACAAGCAAATACAGTTTCATTTTATGAAAAAAAGGTTGATTATAGAATCTTCATTGCAGAAAAAACATCGAGGACAAACGCATGTTTTCTAATTTCACTCTGCACCATAGACTGTTTATAAAAAGCTCTGCACACAAACAATAACAAAACAACAGTATATTGTTGAACTGTTTGAGGAGGACTCAATTATGAAAAGCAATAAGTACAGTAAGTAGCTCCGGACCACTGGACAACAAAACTGCGCGTTCCAAACAGACAGGTTTGGAATAGGCACTGCACAAGTTTTGAGAATCCAAAGTGCAACATTAACTGAACAAGTCAAGAAAAAATATCCAGTGCGGATGTATGTGTTATGAGCTAGATACCATCAGTAGCTGCAGTGTTCCTTGGTTATTGATGAATTGAATAAACAACATAAACACAAAATAATCTGGTGAAAAAAAATATATCCTTAAACATCAATGGACCATGGTTCTGTTAAAAGAGTGAAAAGGCCATGTCTGGGGTTGACGGGTCACCTTCTGCCACTAAAATGTCAAATTCACCATATCTTCACAAAGCTACTTCATTTTTCACATTAAGGCAAACATGCCCTTGACATTTGAATTTCTCCTTTAATAGGTGCACCTCATCATCTGGAGTTAACACCTTTCTACAGACAGTGAGTCACATATGAATAAAGCATAAGTGTGATGCGTGCAGGCGGGGGTTGAGAGGTCCACTGACAGTTCCTCCGAACGTGAGAATGAGAAACATGTACGTAACTCACAGCATATCCTTACATCCCTTAATTATGGCCTCCTGCCAGTCCCAGGGTTATTTCCAGAGGCATCAAAACAGCTGCATTAGTCAACATTGGTTATTTGCATTTCATTGCATCTGACTCACTGTGTCCTACAGTTACAATGGTCCTGTCTCAAGCTTGCTTCCGTTCTACTTTTTCCTGCATGAGTTCCATGTTTTCTCCCCTTTTTTTACAAAGCACTTACAGCACACTGAGGTGCAAAGTAATTAACTGCATCTACTTAACTTCTATCTGTTCGGTCAGAGTCACTAACTGCATCAAGGAATTGATCTCTTATAGGAAATGGTTACTCAGTTAGAAAATGGCAGATAAATCTCCGTCTGCTGTTTGAGAGAAATAATCTGAGCACCAACGAGGATTCTTCTAAAAGAACAGATTTATTTTAACATACACAAATGTACATACTGTATATACAAAGTTGAAATAACAATATAAAACAACTTAAAGAGGCTAGGATGGTGGGAGGATGCTGCAGGAAACGACATTGGTATCAATTTAAAAGCAAAGTTACTTGTACATTTATTTGCATTACATGAGTTTGTTAGCTTAGATTCAGGAGCAGGGCCACGTCTCTAATCACCAGTCAACCCATCATCACTCTACATTTGTCTCAGATTCTTCGATGCACCCTATCCCTTTCCTGGAAGAAGAGAAAAGGGTCATCTCTCCCCAAATTTGGTCATCCTTCTTCCCTCATCCCTATTTCACCCCTTCATATTATACTACATTTCTTTTGGCAGACACTTTTATCCAAAGAGACTTACAATTAATGCATTCAACATCTATGAGGGACCATTCAGGGGTTCAGTATCTTGCCCAAGGACACTTCGGTATGCAGGTGGGGAAGACTGAGGATCAAACCACCAGCCTTCTTGTTAGAGGACAACCACTCTACCCCTCAGCCATCCTATCTTGCCTCATCCAAACCCACATCCCTCCATCCTGCTTCCCTAATTTGCTTCTCCTCAATATCCAACATATCAAATTGAATTCCATTAAATCAAGTGAAGTCAGGGCGTGTTCCTTAATAGTGAATGTATGTTTGTATGTTATTTTAGAACATAGAACAAAATGTTGAATATCTCTTGTTCGTACGAAGGTCTTCTCCACTGGTTTAATGTTAAGTTCCTAACCACCACCAGATATCAGGGATCACCAGCAGATATTAGCCAGTGGCCAGCCGGCCGGTACCAGTGGCATCCTCTGCTGAAGCGGGCCCACCATAATATGATCAGGCCTGTGTGTCTATATCTAATTCTCCCTCACACTGACTGACTTTGTGTGTAATCATTCGGCTGAAGAACAACAGTCAGCCAATAATGTACAAGTATTTCCACATTTTTACTGGGAATCCCTCTCTATTGGTTATGCCTCCTTCACTGAAGATAAAAAATTACAACAGTGCCATCTTCTGTTACTGATGCTCAGTGATTTGGCAAGGGGGGGGGGGCGTGGTAGTGGTGTTGTGGGGACGATAGGAATGATGGATAGTGTTGTGACAGGTATGGTGTGACTGCTGGTGACAGACCGATCCACAATATGACTCACACACACAGTACATGAGTTCTCTCTTGTGTCAACAGTCAAGGTTGCTGGTGATCAGGGCGAATCATTTTGCGGAGGATACCTTACTATATATATATATACTGAATATTTCACTGAAAACTCATAAGTCAAACTCATAAAACTTGTGACAGTGTTGAAAGTGTCACATGGAATGTGTTTCTATCATGGCATGTACACCTAGTGTTTGTGGCCCAAAATGCATCATTATGCTCGAAACAAGACTCTTTAGTGTTTGTTTAATGTCGAAATTACATTATTCCCCCTAATATTTCTACCCAATCTGTTTTCTCTTGTACCAAATAGATCCATTTGTTTTTCCAGCACAAGTAGAGCTGAAGATTTCAGAGGTAATTAAAACAGAAGTGGGCAACTACCAACAATACAGACAACGTAATACTCCTCAATAAACCCACTGAGAAAGCTTTTAAAGGAGAGATAAGGACAGAGAGCACTACCTGTAAAACACAAAGTGTTGACAATAAAGGTTAACCTAAGTTTATGATATACTTTCACTGCTGGCTGCAACTTTGAGTCACTATTATGGCAAATTAAAACAAATGAATATGTTACTTAAACCTATTTAAACCTACTAAAACAATCTATGTTTTATAATGTAAATGGATCAAATGACTCAGTGAAAAGTTAGACTTGTGACAAAGTCCAATACAAATCTCCACCACCCCATTCAGTATGTTTTATTTGATTATCTTTGGTGTAATTCCTACTGTTGCATTACTGCACTTACTCAAATGCACAATTAATAATCTATCTATCTATCTATCTATCTATCTATCTATCTATCTATCTATCTATCTATCTATCTATCTATCTATCTATCTATCTATCTATCTATCTATCTATCTATCTATCTATCTATCTATCTATCTATCTATCTATCTATCTATCTATCCATCCATCCATCCATCCATCCATCCATCCATCCATCCATCCTTCTATCTATCTATCTATCTATCTATCTATCTATCTATCTATCTATCTATCTATCTATCTATCTATCTATCTATCTATCTATCTATCTATCTATCTATCTATCTATCTATCTATCTATCTATCTATCTATCTATCTATCTATCTATCTATCTATCTATCTATCTATCTATCTATCTATCTATCTATCTATCTATCTATCTATCTGTCTATCTATCTATATATCTATCTATCTATGCATCCCATCCATCATCTATCCATCCATCCCAGTGGCACAATGTCGATGTACTCATCTACACACAGGAACTCAGAAAGTGTAGTCCTGTTTAAATACAGTACATGAGTAAACAGTCTTAATTGTTAATTCAACTAAAACTTGCATCTCACCACAGAGAAGACTTTTATACCATCAAGGCTCCTACCACCACACAAGTCCCTTTGCCTGCCCACCGACTTCCTTCCTTAAAAGATAACCAGACACCCTGCTGGCTCTGAAGCAGGGGGGAGAGAGAGAGAGAGAGAGAGAGAGAGAGAGAGAGAGAGAGAGAGAGAGTTGGCATTAGTCAATAATCTCACTAAGATTTCTCCCCGCTGATTTGCCACCCACTCCCATGAATGCTAAACAGTTCCATCATATCCCGTCTTCATTTACATGATTTTTGGGATCATCTAAAGCTTTACTCCTCCACCCATCTCCTCTCCTCCGTCTCCCTCCTCTCCTTTCCTCCTTCTTTCTGCCGTGCCCTCTTCTTCTATCAAAGTGCTGTATCATTACTCCAGGGATAATCCTGATCCCCTCGCCCTTAGCGATTTTTCCAAGTCTCAAGCCTCACCCTTTAAACTTCTCTGTTTTACAGGGTGTTCAGAGTAGGAGGAGGCTGGGATGTCTTTTTCTGGAGCTACTGCAAAATGATGATGAAACCATATGGAGGCTGGGGGTGGTGATGGCGGGGCTTGCAAGGAGGGGGGAATATGGAAAGGGGGTGGGGGAAGAGGAGGGTGGTGGAGCGACATGGCGGCGTAAATGACTTCTTAGCAGTGCAGCGAGATGTGAAGGACAGACTGACATAAGACAGTGTGGCGAGCAAACTAATGAGCTACACATTTCACGCTGCGGAAGAAAAGGAAAAGAGGGAGGGGAGGGCAAAGACAGGGAGGCGAGATGGAGCAGGAGATAGAGGGATGAGAGGAGGCACGAGAGGATTGGTAGTAGGAGAGGGGGAAGAATGATGGAGACAACAAGAGAGCTGAGGGCTCACATAAGTTGGGAAAAGAAACCGGGCGACAGGAAGTGCGCAAGAGAGAGAGAGAGACAGGAAAGGAGGAGGAGAGGAAGCAGAATAAAAAGTGACATGAAAAATGACCTTTCTTTGCCAGCTTTTCTCATTTATCCTTCCCATGGCAATGAACAATAAAGTTAGATCCAATGAGCTATTGCATGGGTATACAGTTTCACAGGCTGCTTCTACTTTTCATCTTTTTTCATTAGCGTTTGACTTTCAAAGATTTCCAATCATTTGAGAAAAAAAGGGTCCTCCATGAAGCCAAGGGATGTACAGTATCAGAGGGGAGATGAGAATACGACAGAAATGATCAGATATCTGCCATAGTGCCATCCTATATCTGATTTTAATGCAGTTTGATTACATATTCAAAGTTGAATTAATCAATAGAGCATTTTCGGTGAGAAGCTCTCAGCCCTGTGTCTGGGGGTTGCACATAAAGATTCCACTCAAAAATACCGCCAGATTTACTAAAAAATTTAAAAAATCACCTGCAACTTCCCAGTTTTCAAAGTGGCACAAGCTGCTGCAGAACATCTTGTTATTTTTGGCCTCAAACCCTGGACAAAACTTCACACTCGCATCCCTCCTCCTCCTCCTTGGCGTCCTGCAGCGCCAGTCTTTCAGTACCTGGAGTGACGGGTGTTGGAGGAGGCCTGCGGTCTTCAGCTCCTGAATGCGGGATGGCATCCAGCTGGTCTGAGTCACTTCGATGTTTCCTTACCGCCCACCACTCCCTCCCTGCATAATACAACTGAAAGGCTGCGGTAAAGAAAATGCTGGGCTCTACTGTAGTGAGATAAGCCAGTGGTTGTTCAAGCTAACAGTAGAGCAAAACATTACTCTGGAAAATACGGAGCTAGCGCCTTAAAACATGATGTACATGTGTCATTTAATCATCATCATATTAGTATCAGTTGGTTATTATAATTAGTATCATTATTATGAAATTCATGCCATTTAGTATCTAAATTATTTTATTCTGCTCAACAGTAACAACTGTGGAGTGTGTATAAAAATGGAAGTGGACTCAGGGTTTGGAAAGTGAAACCAGTTCAGTGCCTAAAGCCTGTATTCTCTCCGCTGTCCAACAGAGGGCGACTCCATTGGCGGCTAAAGGAAGTTTACTGAAGTTTATGAGAAAATGACCCCACTTCTCACATGATTTATATGGTCAGTTAGCAACAGTTTCTATGGTCTTGATCACTAGTTTCAAATCTTCCTCAATGCAGGATTATGGTCATTTTGTACATTACAGTCCCATTAGGACTAGACTCACTGATTTAACATAGTTGTTTGTGTGTAAAAAGAAATTATTACCAACATTTTACAGTTTTACAGCTACATAAAGATGCTGGATAAACTGACTGTTTTTGTTTTGGTCCGTCCTGTTGTTCAGCTGCTTGTGTTCCTTGCCTCATTAAACTTTGCAGCTAATGCCAGCCACCAATTAACTTGATGAACACAATTTTATTATTACCAATTACAAGCAACTATAAAAAAAAAATGAAAAATATGAAAATAGGACTGAAGTTGTAATGAAGCTGAATGATCTTCAATGTCGAAAAGTCAGAAGCATTAAAAGTAAATCGGGAAAAGGGGATCGAGCTTCCAGACGTGCCCTTCAGGTAGAACAGGGGAGCTTTTTTTCCTTTTCTTTTATTCATAAAATATTCTGTGGTTTGAATAAAACCAGGCTCACAATCATCATCAGTGAAGCAGCTCTTGGTTTTTAATCATGATGACATCACAGATTGATGTGCAGGTTTTCTGATTTGTGGAGCTGTTTGCCATATAAGGATTAAACCGACTCATAAATCACTGGGTTTGACTTTTTAATGAATTGTAATTTACAGGTGTCACGTTTGTGCAGAATGGTGTTACTGTTTCAACTGGTTCACACCAAGCCAGAAGCTTAAAAAGGCAGAACGTGAGAGTACTCAGCACTCCCTCTATCTGTCTCTATTTATCTCTCTCCCTTAACCTCCTCCCCTGCACTATGCTGATATATTATGCTCTTTAAGTCTCCCTCTTTTCCTCTTGTAGTTGAGATAAGAGTTAATTTCCACTGCCTCTTCTGCCTCTCTCATTATTGTAAAAGTCCTTCTTTTCATGCCAAGGAGCCTGGCACTGAGGCAAATTGCTTGTCCTGCTAATACTTTATTAGAGGCTACTGGTGCACACTTACTCCTTCAAAACTCAGTCGGACTCACTCATTCTCTCAATCAATCACACTCACTCCCCTCGGCTTGCCCTGTCTGGTGACCACTTTAGCTAAAAATGGACCAGGTGCGCACGCTCACACACACACACACACACACAGTCTGAGTGGTCACACAACTCTCTAAAGGCGTGTGACAGATGCGAAAAACAGCGGACCTTTGACGATGGACTAAAAAGTGTCACAGTCTGTGTGTCAAATGTGATTATCGCAGCATTCTATTGATTCTTAAATGTGTGAACAATTCTGAAAAAGACATACAAGTGCAAATGCCTTACATCCTTAATGTGGTGTGTCAAATCATTAGTTTAATTGTTCTAGTAGATGTTCATTTTTTTTCTCCAATGGCTCTAATAAGACTAAAAGCCCCACAAAGTGAGGCGTTGTTTCAGTTTTACAAGAGCAAAGAGAAAGGAGAAAAAGTTTGGTTTGGACCTATAGTTAACTTCTCTACCTCCAGGGTCTAAGAGCAGTGCACAGCTAATTCCCTGAGTTTATAGCATCGACCCTTCAGTCTAACCTTTGATTAGAAAGTCAACAAGCCAACTCCTCCAATATATGCTGTGCTTTGTTATGTATGTGAAACATGTGTGCAAATTGTGATGTGAGACAAACTTCAGAAAAAAATATTTACTATTTTACAAATTGTAAACCCAGAGACTACTTTCTACTTTCACGCTTTATTCCACATCTTTGCACTTTAAACAAATATGCATGCATGCAAAGAGGTCCATCCATCCATTAGCTATACCAGGGTGGAGTCAATCCCAGCAGACATTGGCAGAGTGTCAGGTTAAATCCTGCAGCTTGTCAGTCCATCACAACTATTTACACCTACCAGCAATTTAAAGTCCATGATTAACTGATTCTGCGTGGGTTTGGAATATGGTAGGAAGCTGGAGTACATGGATGAGGAGAACATACAAACTTCACACCAGTCGCCTGTCAGATTCAAATCCAGAACCTCCTTGCTGCGAATAGAGAAAGACACATTTTGTTTGTAGAAGTCTACGGTATGTCCTGCTTTATTATTATTTCTCTCATGATATTCATCCTTGTCTCTGTACAAAATCTGTGAATTGGGTCAAACTGCATTTAATACAATCTAAATAATCTCCCCGAATTGGCCCGTTTCACCTGTTTTAAATGCATATTAAATGGATTTCTGCTTTACGCGGCTTGTAAACAGCTTGCAAAGTGACCGATCTCTCTCCAGCTCAACAAGACGCGAAGGTCACGGCCCGTGAATGCAGCTGCCAGAATTCAGCAGCAGCGTTGCCTCCGAAAAACCTCAGGGAGCTGCTGGGGAAGGACATACTGTACCTGAATGAGCCTGAGTGATGAGGTGATATATATAGTAACAGCTATTAGGTTAATATGCAATGAAATGTTTTTTATGGTGTAGCCCAAGATGCCTCTCAGCAGACCTGACCGCAGGTTCACATGTGGACTGCCAGAAGTTTGACATCCACAAATACTCTCAAACACAAGCAATGTATTACGATGAAATACTGGCAGAGGGTAGGTTGTCTACAGATTACAGGCACTGATACGGATTACTGATGAAACATCTGACTAAATTGGATAATTAAAAAAAAAATCCTCAAGTTAATACAAGAGAAGAGAGCACAGCATATATTAATTATTGGGAAATGACAGATGTGTCATAATTACAGGGCACCAATCATTTCATGTGATCTGAAGCAGATATGCAGTGTTGATAATTAAATACAAGACCCAATGGCATATGAATATGTAAGGTTTCACTGTGTGTGTGTGTGTCTGTTTCTACCACCCGCTGTTCAGGATCATTTGGAACATGTAAATGATCCTTTTCTTATTAATGTGTGGTTCCAGCATTGCTGGCAGTGTATCAAGCTTAAACACTGACATTCTGAAATGGACCAGGAAATGATAATAATAATTAGAAAGTGAAGCTCTCCTTGCTCTTGACGCCCCCTCAGGATTGGACGAACCCACTTATTCTACTCTCAAGAATTGAGAGGACCAAATATTCGTGTCATTTTCTTCTTTCTCGTAGCTTGTGCTAAGTCCACATTGGATGGTACCAATATTATGGCTGATTATCGAAGTCCCTATTCAGAAAATGAATGGGATTTTTACATCCGGAACCACACTGTTGTAGAGCTCTGTAGGGTTCAACATTCATACTATGAAGATTTATCACTGCAAATAAACTCTACATAGTTCTCTCAGTGGGATGTAGCATCATGTATTTGGGAACATGAACTTTATAGACACCTCTGATGAAACGCGGCTGAATAGAAACAAACAATGCAACTAATCTACGCTAGGAGTAATATAAGTTTTAAAATAACTCAAACACTGATCAGCGTGACTCACAGGAACACACCGCATCACCTCATGATGCCTCATGTAGACACAAACAGAGCAACAGGAAGCTTGTCTGGGTCGAGACGATGAGGAAATACCCGCCGCGACTGCCGCGAGCTGTAGCCAGCGTCTGACAGGAGGAGGTGAAGCATCTCTGCACTCCGCCCTGCTGCTGTGGCCTCCAACATGCAGCATTGATCTGATTAAGAACATTGTCTCTTACTCTCCCTCTTTCCTCATCAATCCATCCTCTGTTCCACTTGCTTCATTTCCTTTCTTTCTTTCATCCCAGGGCCCCTCCTCCTTCCCTCCTTTCACTCTGCTAATCACTCCCTCCGACTCCCTCGCTTCCATTTTTTCTCTCTTCCTCATCAACATATTACTACAGGGGATCTGGGCCAAGCCTTTACTCCAATGATGGTGATGGTGATAAATGGTGAGGCGAACCAGATCTCCCGCTCTCTGTCTTTTTCTTTCTTCCTTTAGTTCTCGAAGTCTTGCCTTTGTTTTCTTTGATGCACGTTTGAAGCTAATGAGAATGCGGCTTCGGGAGGCAGCTGATGTGCGTTCGAATGATTAGGGACTAAAGCTACTTCCTCGGTCATTGAACATCAATAGAACAAAGTGAGTTGGAAACAAACAGGGTTGACATTAGGTAAAAAGAGTGTTGAAATATACTAAGAAGTTGGTTAAGAAACCCTCTTGTGGAAAACCAATGAAGGGTCGTCACCAACTTGTTAGAGCTTCCACCCCTCAAGTCGTCTTTACTTCTCTATGATAATGATGTGATTCTGCTTCTATCTCTATCTGATTGAAGGGTTATGGAGGACAAAGATCTGTGAACAGAGTGACATGTAGCTGTTGCCTTTGAAGAGACGCAGATGAAGCCTTTTGGCAAATCCCCCCAGGACCCAAGATGGACTCCCCTTGGTTTCAATTATACCAGCCTCAGCTTGGTACTACAGCGTTTACGATCTGCAGTCTCTCTCTCTCTCTGCATGACATCCCCACGTTTCTTGTAGCACCCCGGGACAGTTCTGTCCTTCACCTTTTGATCCAGGCTAGATCAAACACCAGCTGCTCTTTGATGAAAGCAGATCTGGTGGTAGTGCTAAGGATGCCAGGGCATCGGATCCATTTCTGTTTATCACTGGAAAACCCTAACAACCTGGAGCAGCACGCCTGCAGTTATGCTCCTGGTGGGAGTCACTGCAAATAATGGCTTCCACGGTGCAAAATGTGGGTGTAGGATTTGCTGGCTGTTACACTTCCTGGGGTGTTTGAGCTCCACTGCTCGGGTGTGCTGTCGTGTGCCGTTGGAGGAGAATCAAATGATGCATAATGAGTGGCACAGACCCACAAAAAGCTTTAGGACTGAAGTGCAGACCACTACTCTGAAAAGTATTGTCTGTAATAGTGGAAACCAATTATTTCCTCACATATACACTTTAATCTGCCTTGTGTTTTTGGTCTGATGTGTTACAGTTGAACGGGAAAAAAGGGATGAATTGAGTGATTTTTTTATTATTGACTAATCTATAGATTTGTCTTTGCAGCCACACTGGATGATGATTTTCACATTTATTCCACCACCTTGTTCCACACTGAAATGTCTAATAACTACTGAACATATTGCCCTGATATTTTGAACAGACATGAATGTTCATGAGCTGATGGATCCTGATGACCTTGTTGCTACACTGGGTTTCCTGCACCTTCACATCAGGTTGAGGGTTTTGTGAAATGTATTGAAGGTTGAAATCGATTTTACAACAGTTTTAAGTTTTATTGATTCCCATTTACTTCAATTATTTTTTAAATTTCTAGTATTATTATAATCACTTCAGAACTTAACCTTAAAGCATTTGAGTTCTGCTTCGGATGAGTTCTCTTGTTGAATCATCATGAGGTCAAAATTTGTATTTGTCCAATACTTGTTTGGTTTATGAACAAGTTTGTGTTTAATGCTAATATGGTAAATTAAGGCCTTGTCTACACTACTGCGGATACACAAAACACACAAAGACGACAATGAATGCTTAAACAAGCATGCCAGGCCTATAGGTGGGGATAAAGTCTACATCAAAGATCCTTCAAATACCAGAGAAGAATAAAATGGTCATAATATTATTGTACTTATTGTAACAGATCAAGTTTCAATCTTTTACTATAACCACTAGTGATATCATGTTTTGCTACGTAACCCTGAATACTACTCAAAACCAGCCTTTAATCATCCACATTACAATATATTAAAGCCACGGACAAATTGAGGAAAACATTAGAATGAGCTGCAACATTTTGACCACAACGCACTGGGAGATTTATAAAGATCATCGTCAGCGTCTGCTCAGACCTTTTCAGACCTTTACACTGAGGAGGTAAACCCTAAACAACACAGCTCTGGACAGTAATATAAAATGATTAGGGTTGATATGGACATTTACGGCACCTGAATTCATACACAGAAGAAACACAGATACCTGAAGGTCAAATCGAAGGGGGGGGCGGGGGGGGGGGGGGGGCGGCATTGCAGTCAATATCAAAGGACCTTTTGTCAAGTCCTTATTGAAATTCATCAAAAAAAATTGGCCACCCTAAGCCTTTTCAGAAATAAAATTGTCATGCTAATTCATTTTGATTGCCACATTGGAATGGCTAAACAAAATGAATGGCTGCGGCCAGATGCGCCTGCCGAAGCGTAACTCAGGATATTTCATAGTGAATTACCCTTGATCGACTTGCCCCGTGGATCTTGGTGCAAATTCCGATCAAATGCCCACACGTGTGGAATTCCAATCCCCGCTTTGCTAACTCATTGATTTGCATGCCAAAGAGGTACCCATTAAAAAACCCTGGTGAAAAGCAACGCTGCTGACTGGGACTTTTCAAAAATAGAG